>NW_021620984.1:7664461-7691103 GCF_004785775.1 Grammomys surdaster
ACACACACACACACACACACACACACACACACACACACACACACACATTAAAATAAGAATAAACCTTTGTTTAAAAAAATCATCTTCCTCGTGAAGTTGATCATCCCGTCCAGGAGCTAGAATAAAATTCTATTTGAATGAGGAGACAGCAAGAAAGCATAAGGGCCAGACATTTGATGCTTTGTTTTAATAAAAGTGTTAAAATATTTCTTCCTTCAAAATCACAGAGTCAAAGTAACCTGCATCCACGAGTCTGGTGAGAACTATAGCAAACACCTTGCCCTCCGTGGAAATTACATTGATGACCAAGAACAAAGCAAGTTAGAATGTGCTGACTATCTGAGTCAGTGTGATTCCACATAGTAGGGTGTTTTTTTATATGAGATGTTTAAAATTAAAACTACCAGAAAGTTTTTGTCTATTCTCTGTTTACCATAAAGAAATTTACTCTTTGATTCCTTTAAACCAGTTCCATAATGGAATTAGTTTTTAAAAATAAAGTTCAAGACATGAGGTTGAGGGGTTATACAATAAATTACATGTATATATACATATATATACACATATATATTATAATTATATATAATTATATATTATATATCATATATATGATTATATATCATATTATTATATATCATTATGATTATATATCATATGATTATTATAGCATATATATGACATATAATATATTATTATATATTATATGTCATATATCATATATATTAATATATAATTATATATTATATGTCTAATTATATATTATATATAATTATATATTAGATTATAATTTATATATATAAATTACATATATATGTGTGTGTATGTGTGTGCACATGTGTGTATATATGTGTGTGTATATGTGTGTAGTATATATTATATATGATATATAAAGGATACACACACACATGTTACAGTCACATGTTTGAAATCTGAGTTCTTCACTGTAAACTCTTGAATTCACATGAGTCCAGTTAACTATGGATAATTTGGAACCAAATCTCCAAACCATAGTCTTAGCTATCTTATACACAGAGTATATAGAAGTTACAAATGGGTGTCTAAAGTATGCTCCATATATTACTAGCCCTATCATGTTTAATAATAAGACAACCTTACAAGTAAGGCTCTAACAGCCCCATGTTTAGAAATAAACATTTCTTCCAAAATATGAAGAGGGGTTCCTAAAGACAGAAGCAATTAAATATTAACTGAGTACAGGCTGGTCTAACTTCAAAAGCCTACTCTGCACTTGACGCGGTAGCATCCAACAGCACTTGGAGGCACGGTGAAGGGGGGGACTGAGTTCAAGGCCAGCTTCAGCAGCACAGCAAATAGAGCAAATATGAGGCCAGCCTGGGCTACACAGTGAGTCCTTGTCTTAAGAGCTAACAAACATCATCCAAGATGAAGAGATTACTCAGAAGTTAAGAACACTGGCTGCTCTTCCAGAGGACATGGGTTCAATTCCCAGCACCCACACATTAGTTACAACTATCTGTAACTCCAGTTCCAGGGGATCCCATGACCTCTTCTTGCTTTTGAGGGCACACTTATGGTACACAGACATACATGCAGCCAAAACAATGATACACATAAAATAATGAAAACATTTAAAATAAAACCTAGTCAAACAAAAAGCCTTATTCTGGCCACTGTATAGTGTTACCTTTTCACCTCTGCTGAAGTACACAGGACAAAGTTGCCTCTCTCTGGCTAGTCTCACTGCCTTTAGCACTCTTGCAATGGCTTTTTGAGGTTGACTAGATGTCCTGTAAGCAGCTTGTAGCATTTATTCTTACCTGCCTGTAGTGTGCCCTTCTTCGCTGCTCAGGCTGGAAATCTGGAACCCTCTTTCTCAGCCTACAACATGCATGATCCTAACAGCAAGATTATGTTCAGCTTGTACACGAGTGGGAATTCAGTGGTAGAACTGAGATATAAGCCATATTCCTGGCTCCACTGTAACCAATCCCATATGGGACATGAAGCCTGGGGACTTTCTGGAGCACTGGCTCAGCGTTCGGTTCCTAAAGTCAGGAGTCTCAAGAGATAGTTAAGGTGGGCTATGACAGGATCTTTCTGATGAGACTGAAGCAGATGCAATGTGTCTACAGAACCAATGTTTCCTGGTATCCCACTTGCAGTGATGGAGTTGAAGCTAACCCTACAGAGGCTTGTCCGGCTTGCCCACATAAACACCTGCGTCTCTTTAGCCAATGCCTTTGTGCTTAAAATAGCGCCTGTGGTTTTTGCTTCCTGCAACAGGGCACTGCTGATACAAACCATTTTCCTTCTTTTCCTCTAACTGCTGAGCTTCGAAACTGCCAACCCTGCAGCCGGATCTGTACACATCGAAAGGATGGCGCTGAGTATCTCCACTGCCCCACCTCCCTTGCCCCGGTTTATTTTTTCCTCCATGGCATTTATTGTCTCACAAAGATTATGACTGTTCATTGGTTGGACTTAAGGCCAACACATACCAGGAACTTCGTAGTGTTGAATAAGTGAAGTCTATGTCTCTTAGTAAAACATACCATCTAAATTAATGGATTAGTGGTAGACTTATCAACAATAATCTCCAATAAAACATTCCTGTGAATGTAACACATGTCTCCTCTGATTTCAGCATTCTATGCAGGGCGACATATTCCTGTGGTTTACCTGAGACAGTCCCAATTTCAACAATAAAAGAATCTCTACCTTGAGGAGCCTCTCAGTTCTGGGCAGACCCATCATTAGTGATCAAAGTCATCAGCTGCTAAAAGAAAATCACTTAGAAATGATAGGATTTTAAATCTATTCTGCAAATGGAAACTTAAAAACATGCTAACCATCCAGTGGTTTCCTTCCTTTATAGCCCTTAGTGGCCATATGACCCTCTGTAGTTACTAGTTAGAATTTGAGCAATCGCTTTTGGCTGTATTTCACATTTCCCCCTAAAATTCTAATTTCTCTATAGGCTGATTGTTGTACAGCTGGGACTGTGAACCCTCTTCTGCATTTCACAGTCACATTAAAAACATGATCTATGGGCTTCCGAGAGCAAACATGCTGCAGATGAAGATAAGAGCTGGATTTACAGCCCTGGAGAGGGACCATTGACAGACAGAATAGTCCTCTCTCTAGAGAACATTCGTCAGTGTTAATGCACCGTGGATAAGGTCTGGCTCATCACTAGCCATAGGAATCACCCCTATTGTCCACAAACATCAGGCACATCCCCAGAGCAATGTGTGGATTTAAACTGTCTTTGCAGTCGTACATTGGGGAGTTTGGTGGCAACAGGAGCAATCCCAGATAGAAGGCCCAAGGCTCAATCAGACAGAAGATGTCTGATGTCTTTTCCCATTGATGGCTCGTGCAGATGCATGCGAGAGGTTCCAATTTTAGTATATTCTTCCCAGCAAAGACTAGAGTTTAGAGATATTAGTGCCCTAAACCCTTTCTTCTGACCCTGCACTCAAGGCTGTATCATGTAAGCCACCGATTTTGTCACACAGAACAATGAGTATGTGGATGTTGACTTCAGCCGTGAGCATAAGGGGTTAAACAAACAGCACTTAGATAACCAAGTGTTTCCCACAGAGCCAGTAATCTGCCTGAACATGTTACCCAGAAGAAAGTGCCCGAACTTTATTTAGAGGCTATGGGTACATGCTTTGCTTTCTTTCTGAGAGAACCTGCTGGAGGATTCTGAAACAGGGTCTTGCCAGACTATATCAACTCTTAACTTTTAATTTGTATTTAGTTATTTGTTTGTTTGTTTCTGTGGTGCTGGGGTCCTATATGTCAGACAAATACTCCACCACTGAGATGCGCCCCCCACTCTAGACTACGTGAGCTCTGAAATGGTCCTCCTCTTCATCCTATCACAGCATGACCAAAGTTCTTGGACAGACTTAACATTTTTACTAAAACCAGCTATCAGGCCTGACCACTTCCTTCCTCTCTCCCAGGCTCTATTTTCGGACAGCGCCTCGGCACCTGTTGTCAGAATGGCCACAGAAGCAAATCTTTTAGAGTCTTCATTTATGCTCACGGCAAGGCCAGCAATGCCCAAGCTCCATCAGGGAATAATGTCTGTGTTCTCTAGGGCTGGTTGGAGCACAGAAGCCAGAAGTCTTCAAGAAGAATCCTTCCCTATCAACACACACAGGTTTTGTTTGTTTTGTTTTGTTTTGTATCTCCTTACCCAACGCACCCCACACCCAAAGCACCACACACCCACGGCAAGACCTCCTTCTCCAGGTCTGCAGCTGGTCTCCAAGACTATGCTGAAGGGAGTATCTGAGGACAAACACTGTCCTCTTAACACTAACAGCAGTGGGTGGTGGTTGATGTAGGAGATGCTCGTGTGATTTTCTAATAGATACATGCCTTGTGCCTCTTGGGAGAATAAGAATGTGATGTGGACTCCACTCAAGGGGCTTTCAGTCCCGGGAGAGATAGAAAAGCACTGTGATCCCTCTGGGAGGGGCCGACTGCAGCCTGGACACAGTGGGGATTGGTGGTGCTCCCTGGCTCTCTGGCAAGTCAGGTTCCTGTCCCCATGGCTCTGATCACTCACCCTGGCCCTAAATTATACCAAGAGGTGGAGTTTCAGGATGAAATGGTGGATTATAACTGGTTAAACCCAGTTTCTGCCTCCGTTCTTTTTCCAAATCCAAACTAGTGAAGGTATTGGATAGTCTCTTCATGCTGAAGGCTCATTTTTCTGCTCAACAGCCTTTTCATGGTTTTTAAAATTTTATTTATTCACTTCACATGCCAATATCAGTGCCTACCAGTACTCCCTCATGGAGATGCTTCCCCCATTCCTCCCTCCTCCCTAGGTTTGTTTTCCTTTTTGTTTTTGTTTGTTTTTTAGGTTTTTTTTTTTTGTCTGTCATCAGTAAAATTCTGGCAGAAGACTTGAGTTCTGAGTTCCTCCTTTTATCTGGGTCTGTTTGTCCCAAGCTAAAATAACAAGGGGCTTTTAAAGCCTGATGAGTTTAGCACTCAAAGGACAGTCTCTAGCGACTGGAAAGTCTAAAGTTTCACCTCTCAGGTTTGGGGGCAAGAGGCCATTTGGGGCTTAACACTTTTTTTTTTCATTCACATGAAAAATACTTTTAAAAGCACCAACTTGAAAACTCAGAATCCTGAAACCAAATCACTAATCTTCCTCATTCCTAAAATGTCTATCTCGGGAGTGGGTTACATGATAATGCCCTTTGCATTTGGGGAAACAAAAAGGGGTATCATCTTAGGGCTTTGATGTTGCAAGGATTTGTATTTCTTAACCACATACTTCTAATACATCCAAATAGAGTAAACGCTGCCTTTGGCACCTAAATAGGAAAAGGTGGCTACGGCTGAGGATGGACTTATTAAAGACACCCAAACAGCATCGTGAAAGCCCCCTTACATCAAGGTGTTCTGCTCACTCTACCTTAATGCTGTCAATGAATTCTCAGTTCACAGATGTATAAGGAACTCTCCATGCTTGCTTGCTACTGAGAATGGAAACTATTGTCCCAAAGGTAGTTATATTGAGACTTAAACACACCCACAGCAAAACCAGTCATAAAAAACGTATCAGCACACACAGAGGCCTACTAAATAAATCACGTGTCCCCAGCACTTCCTCTAAGTGACAAGATCTGGGGCTCCTGTTACTGAGTTGTTCACCCAGTTTGTTTGGCTCCCTCATGGCTCTGCCAGGCTTTATGCAACTCCCTTGTTTTTCTTCAGCCTTTTGTGGGCATATTTTAAGCATCACTCTGTTTTGGCGTCTTATTGGCAATAGTCTTACCTTGAGCACTTAAATTACGTGTCTCTGAATCCGGGATTTGGCTGCTAGTCTGCATCCCACCACAGGAATGGAGGAGGCAGTGTGGTGTGGCATTTGGGACCCACGGGGCTCATTATGGGTGCAGAGTGAGGGGTCAGAGAGTCCAAGCTATCCTAGACCTGCTGGTGACTTCTACTATTGTGTTTTTGTTGTTATGCAGACAGAACAAAACAGGGTAATTAATGATATTTTGTTTTAATATAAATTACCAAAAGGGGAAGCTCATATAACTGAATCCCTTATGATCTCTCCTAGGGAGTCAAAATAAACACCTCCTATATTGGCCAATCCACTGATATACCAATAAATCAATAAAAATAATAAAATAAAAAAACAGAAGAAGAAATAATTGACCACCTGTGTGAGACACTTCCAACAACACACTAAACAGTAACATGTTTCCATTGACTTGTCTTCAGGAGCGATAATTTTATGGCCACTGGTGCAGCCACACATAGTGATAGATTTTAAAAGAGCCCTTTGTCCTTTCATAAATTGGAGGAACTTTTTCAAACATTAACTTTTCCCAGCCCCCAAAGGTGGCAGGAAGGCAACTATGTTTTTAATAACTGAGGATTCTCAGGAGGGGTGGGGAAGGTGACCTCCTCAAGGTCAGGACTGTACCTTGAACTACCAAGGTGTGAATGTGAAGGCAACAAAGGTAAATTCAAAAGGAAAAAATAAATTCCAAGTAGGTGGTATAGAACAGTATTCTCAAATCCTACTCATTAAGGACAGGGCCTTGGTTTAATGACCCCAGACAGACAAACAGAAAGGTAGAACCTAACAACCATTTCTCATTACTGAGAGCATTTTAGCTTGGTGCCTGGGTATGTAACTCAACACAAACTCAAGTCCATAAGTATAAGCTTAGAGATGGGGACAGAAAACCCACCAAGAGGAGTGGACTCTGCTTACAGTAGGAACAGTGAGTGGGAAACTTTCTCTCCAGGGGCCCTCCAGATGTAAGCCCCACCAGCATCCTGGTCTTGTGTTGCCTAGGTAACCTGAGTAGCAGGTCTTCATTTTGGATCTTGACTTCTGCCCTGTTGAACAGTGATAGATACCCTTTCTAGACACCTCTGTGATGATCAAAGAAGGGAACTCACATAGGACATTCTGCACAAGGCCCTCTGCAGTGGGAAGAGGAAATTATTCACAGCCTTAGCATAGGAACCTCCTAATTTTCTTGTGGTTAGCAAAGGAAAGCATGTTGGTCTCCAAGAATAAATACTTTGTCAGCCCTGACCCACGGTTATGCTCTGAGTAGACACACATGAAGCCGGAAGCGACACCCATTAAAAACTTTAACTATATACCATATTCATTTATTATCAATCCACAGGATAATTTGATTTCTACATGAGCTCATAAAAGTTTTTTTTTCACCTTTACAAAATTAAAAAAAAAAAAATGTGCCACAAGGATGTAATAACAACTGCTGATAAACAAGAAAAGGAATCTTAAAATTATAAATTTGCTGTAGAAAAGATAAAAAACAATTATATTTTATTTAGAATTTTCACCTTGAATAAAATATTCCCCTTGTATAAAAAAATAAAAAAGCTTGCTCTGGTTAGAATTAGAGTATTTTCGTCTTCAGATCTGGGAATTTGCATAATATTTCCATGACAGTTTTCCTTTGTACCGCGTGGCATTCAAGCATAGCAGATTAGAAAGATTTTTTTTTTTTATTCAAGCAGTCTTAAAATGGGACAGCGGTGAAGAAATTCATTTTCTCCTCCTCCTCCTCCTGTTCCTCCTCCTCCTCCTCAAGATGTAGAGTCTTGCCTTTGAGGGGAGGAAACAGAATAAAGGAACGGGGTGGGCTGGGGTGGGCTGGGTTGAGAAGAGAGGAGTAGGTAACGGGCTAGGATGGAGAAGCTGGGGAGGCAAGGGCTGGGTGGTGGGCTGGGATAAAATGGTTTGGAAGGGGAAGGGTGGGTAGTGGGTTGTTATGGGATGGGTTGGGGAGGGTGGGGTGAGTACAGGGCTGGGATGGAGGGGTGCGGGTGGGGTAATGGACACAGAAGGGGACGCTGAGTGTGCTGTGAAGAAGAGCAAGATTACAAGAAGGCCTATTGTAAGTGCTTCAAGATAAGGTGCAGAAGCGGACCGCGACGTTGCTCGCACTGCCCTATGTACATATTCACAAGAATAAAAAAATTCCAGCTAGTTCACATTTTCTCCTCTGTTCTGAGGCATCCACTCCACCATGATGGCCTTGACCGTAGGCAACGCAGCACCTCCACTGCCCGTGTGGCTGTTGGTCCTTGAACTTGAGGGAGTAGCCCTGGCAGATCCAGCAGGTTCTAGAGATAGGCATCTACCGAGGGGGGGTGGGGGCGGGGCGGCTGGAGTCCTGAGTTAAGAAGAAGCTCCAGCTCTGGAGTTGGACACAGCAATCAATATTCTATTGTCAAGGCTTTTCCCTTAGATTTGTCTAAGATAGGTATCATAGAGAAAAAAATAAAATACAAACAAATAACAACACAAAGCTAAGAAATCTCAACAACCACCAGGGAGAGTCAAAGGCTTAACAGCTCTTGACGCGGGCCTGGGTGATATCAGATGTCTTCTTGATGACACTGGCCCGGGTCTCCCGGTCCGGCCGACTGCTGCTGGGTGTGGGGGTCACTGGGGCAGGAAGGGGGAGGTCTGTAAATGGGGGCCAGGAACTGTTGTAAGGCATCGGACAGCTCTCCTCTTTGATGGTAACCTGCAGATCTGGCTTGTTGGAAGTGACAAAGGTCGCCATGCTGGGTAGCAGATAGGAGTTCCGTGTCCCCATGTTGCTAAGATACTGCTTGCCTTCAATGTTCCTCTTCCGCCAGTGTGGTCTCCCCTTTCAGAGAAAACAATCAAGATACATGCATTCTTTTCCTTCTGTTGAATGTCATATGCGAAACAATGCCTTCTCTTACTTTTCAAATGAATCCTCATGTGCTATCCCTGGTCAAGACTATTCTACAAAGATAAGGAACATGGTAGCAGCTTGATTTCTGGCTCCTATGCCCAGCCTATCCAGGCTTGGTACTGAATAGTTTCCAGCCATAATGGATGGCTCAACCTAATGAGTTACCCTGACTTTTCAGAGGAATAGAGTAAGGAGCTTATACACAGACAGCAAACGTCCTTTGACTGCTTTTTAATGGATGGAGCTGAGGCACTTTTTTTTTTGAGCCACAATTGGCCTTACTGGTTGCCAAGTAGAAAATGAATTTAAAGTTCTTGAAGAAAGTAGATCATAAAATATGCCAGCATAGTTGCTTACTGTCCTCTCAGAATTCCCAAACTTAGATATTAGGAATTCTAACAAACGTCAGCTTCTCGTCCCCTTTTTCCCCCATCAGCTTTAGAGCCACTTCCTGACATTGTGTGAGCCTGGTTTACAGAGGGAAGCTGGAAGCAGGCTGGCAGGGAGCAGAGACTGGACACCCTCTCTGCAGGACCACTGAGGAGACCAACCGAGCTGGCTGGAGATCATTTTGCTCAGCTTTTTCTGACGCTTACTTCAGTTCACTGCTTAGGGCTGGGCAGGCCATTCTATTCCTGTTGGCAAATCAGGATGTTTACAGCCTTAAGAATATCAACATTTCCTGGTCCTGATTCCAATTTCCTCTTCCTGCCCTGTTATATACATCTCGCTTTCTGAGGGCCACACACCGTACTTCCCTTTCTCAGCACTACATTTTAAAATTAGAATAAAAAGCTAAGGTGAATTATAGGATATGGACATTCTCTGTCTGGTCTCTGTCTCTCTCAGTCTCTCTCCCCTCTCTCTCTCTCTCTCTCTCTCTCTCTCTCTCTCTCTCTCTCTCTCTCTCTCTCTCTCTCTCCCCTCTCTCTCTCTCTCCCCTCTCTCTCTCTCTTTCTCTCTCTCTCACACACACACACACAGAGACACACACAGAGAGACACACACACACAGAGACACACACACAGACACACACACACACAGACACACACAGAGACACACACACACAGAGACACACACACAGACATACACACACACACACACACACACACACACCTGAAAGCTGGCTTACCTCTGCATTCTCCTCATCACTTGGCACACTGTCGGTAGTTTCGCTTTCTGTATAGAAAAGAAAAACAGTCTTGTTGCTCATGCTATTTAAAGGCTGCAGGAAGTATCTTTAAAACCTATGCCAGCACTTCAGAAGTAAGAAACCACACGTACCCTCTCCCTCCACTTTGTAAGGTCAAATACTTCCAAGTGGGACACGTTGGAGCAAATTTCAGTTCTCCACTCGGTCCCCTGAGAGGAGTGGGCTTTGGGGCTGAGTGTGGAGGCTCACTTTCCAAGGCTATGCATGCTACCACAGTCTCAGCCTCCCAGGGTGGGGTGCTGTCCCCAAGGCACATCCTCCCCACTGAAGCTCTGTCCATACCTCCACACTATTTTTTCTTCTAGTCCATGTTCTCTTGTCACAGGAAGTCCAGACTTGGTAGCATTCTTCAAAAAGCCTTCCTGAATCTCTCCTTGGCCCCTTCTGTTGTTAGCATCCTCCTCTTTGATTTGATTTATCCAGCTTCCACTGGAGTGTAAGCATGTGGCCATGCTGTAGGATGCCCCAACCCCTTTGCTAAATGTTTTCTGTCTTTGGGACCTGTCCTCCTCAGTGCGGGTAGGAGCTGTGACTTGCTTTTAGCCAACAGAACACATCAATTATGTAACTATTATACGACATTTTTAACAACATCGCAAAAATTAATGCATAGAGGGTAGACCATCTAAAATACACAGACTTTTGTAGGTCATTTTGTCTGGTTCATTTATTTTACTGACAAGAGCTGGGCATTTGTGAAGATGTACGGCTACGCTCTGCTGGAGTCTCTGTATACAGGTCCTGTTCATCCCTTACCAAGATCCTAAATCAGAGAGCAGCTGCTATCATCTGGCAATATGTTCTCTAGATCCTTCTGCCCAGAATTCAATGGCTCCAGGCCAGCTAGAACCCTTTCCATCATTCAGACCAGGCTCTGAACATAGGACAAATTAAAGAACAAGTGAGCAGACTGTAACCCCCAGTCCATTCCTGAAACAGACAACAAGCATTTGAGACCCAAAAGTCTCCTCCAGGAACGAAATGTGTTTGCATCTTAGCCACTGTTCCCCCAGAGACTTCAGACAAGCCTGGGAGATTGCCATGGGCTGACCAAAACTCAAATCTTTGCCCCTCCACCTCACGATGTTCCACCCAAAACATCTCCATGTAGAGGGTCACAAATCCCGCAAGTAAGCCTAGGTCTTAGCTGACAGCGATCTGAGCTATGGAGACAAAATGACAATAGACACAAGGAATGTTTTCAGGCAGAAGTAAACAAAGACCAGAAAAGGAAACTTCTCTCCAAACACAAAAGCCACACCAGCTCAGCCTCCAGAGGAGGCAGGACAGCCACTCCCAAGAGGAAGGAAAAAAATGGGGAACGGAGATGTCGAGAACCTTGCCAAGTGGTGGACTGAGTCAGCAGAGGGGAGAAAACAAAACTGTACTTCGGATCCCAGAGTTGCAAACGGAGCACAGAGACTACCTCCCCGCTGGCAAACCATCAAGAGCTCCTTCCTATTTTCATGCTTGGCTTTGTTTGTGCGCTGAAGCCCAAGTTTCCCTTCCTTCCACAGGCACCAGGCACATGCGCCTCTTAATGACTCTGTAAATCTTAAAGTCACCCGTGCCTTTCCCCTTCAAATAAAAGCAAACACACAAAGACATCAGGAATGCTTGGGAAAGCAGGAGATTAGGAGAAAAGCTGTAGACATCAGGGTTCTAGGATCCCTCAAGCCCGATCCACAGTTGTTGGAAGCTTTGGAAGTTGGATGCCAGGTTAAAGTCCTAGGTAAGACTGAATAGACCTGGAAGGGGATAGGAACGTTAATTTCCTGTCAATACCCTGCATTCAACTTGAGGAATAAAGTTGCAGCTAAGTAAAGGCAGGCACACATACTCTGTCCTTGTGTTTGCAGCTGACACAGACGCTGACTGGAGAGAATCATTTCTAAATTAAGTTCAGCGGTCTCTGGTGGAGTTATGGACCCCCTCCACTTCAGGAATTGGGCATAAGGGTTTGCATCTTAATTGTCTCCCAAAGGCTCAAGTGCTGAAGATCTGGTCCCCAGATGACAGTGATGCTGGAATGAGTTGGAAACTTTAAGAAGTGAGACCACTATACTCACACCTATGTAGGGGATGGGGGGGGGGCACAGGTGGCAGCTCCTTCCTGTCTTTCTTCCCTTTCCCATCCACCATGGTCATGGTCTGAGCAGCTTTGCTCTACCACATGGTTCTGATCATGCTGTTCCGTTCCATCGCAGTCCCAAAGCCACGGGGCCAAGTAGCTACTACAAACTGAAATCTCTTGAAACAGTGAGCCACCCCATCTTTAGCTCTTTTAAAGCTGGTTGCCTCATGTGTTTTGTTACAGCAATGAGAAGTGTGCTAAGAGACAAGTCTCTAACTCCGATTCTTTTTGAGAAAGTGTCCTTGAGGGGTCTTCAGCCTGGGAGGGGCCGGTGTTCCCGTGTGAGGATCCTAAAGCTTGCTTTCAGATGAACGGCGATTTTTATAACTATTACCCAACAGTTGACTCCAAGGCCTCATTTCTGTTCTCGGGATTTTCGGGGCCATTTCCAGAATAACTTTTTACATGACAAATGAGCTCCCTGTAGCTGCGGCTTCCGGATCAATGTGACTGCCAAAATGTCAGTGTGCATTATGTCACTTCCCTCTTTTATTAGTTTGGATACTTTTCAAACAGACTCCCAATGCAATGGGATAAGGATAATGGGAGTGACTTTGCAAGAGTGGTCAGAATAAGCCGAAATATTTACATAATAGTAGCAGATACACAGATAATTGTTTTAACCTTTCCGGCCTGTTTTCCAACAAACAGCTAACAGGGAGGAACATGATCTGGACTTGGGTCAGACAACCTCAAGGGCTCTTCCAGAGCAACAGTACTAGAATCCTGCCACTTCAGCCCAATTCTTAACATCTGCCTTGGAATACATACTGCCAAAAACACCTCAAGAACATCCTGGAGAGGGAGATGATATATTTCATGGAACACATTATTGTATTATGTGATATCTGATATATTTTCTGGAAGGATCTATTTCCAACAAATCCGATGAGCATTGATTTCTTTCCGGTATAATTTCCTCAGTAATGTTGACTTAGAAGACGTAACTGATCACTTGGTGGCTCAAATCAGTGTGTTCTTAGCCTCTACACCAATACACCTTTGCCTCAATCACGACGTACATATGGTTCTCGGAAGGATGGTGGCTGGTTGCCCACACAGCCTCGTTTCTCTTGATTATATAACCAATTAATATGCTTCCACCTTATTATTCTTATTATGCTTCTTATGTTTTCTACCTTCTATCTGCTGAATCACCATGATGGTTTTCTTCTACTAAACCACCAACAATCTAGTTAGATCCTAAAAAGATGAGGCATATAGCCACATCAAAATACAACGAGAGCTGAGGGTATAGACCAGGGTTGGAGCGCTTTTGCTCCATCACGCCCAAAGCCTTGGCTTTGATCTTTAGCACTGCAAAAATAAATAAGTAAACAAACAAACTAAACAAACAAACAAAGTGACTATGCCTAATGCTTCTCCAGGTTGGACTTTGCAGCATACTTCTCCACTGTGAAGATTTTACAATTCAAAGATTTTTTCTTTATTATCTTAAACTATCTGATGCAAATACTTCCTTCCTCCCAAAGACACTATCTCAACTCCTTCTCATCCTGACAGTTAAATCAGACATCCGAAGACAGATCTGTAAAGTTGAACGTGGTTTTGTGGTACTGCTAGTGATCCACTGATTATATTTCAGTGATCCCTAGAGGAAAAATAGTCAAAAACGGGTTCCAAATGCAAACCATTGTTTCCGGAAGAAGTGAATGGATGTTTAGATGAACAGTCTGTACACAGGAAGTCTTCCGTGAACAACAAGCAAACAGCCGAAGCTACTGATGGCCATACAATGAAAAGATGAGGAGAGAGCTACAGAATGTTATAAACTGTCTGACAGGAACACTTGAGCTAGCAGAGAACT
Source organism: Grammomys surdaster (assembly GCF_004785775.1). NCBI lineage: Eukaryota > Metazoa > Chordata > Mammalia > Rodentia > Muridae > Grammomys > Grammomys surdaster. Next base: position 7,678,387 of record NW_021620984.1, read on the forward strand.
TTCCACCACATCTCCAAGTCTAGAGAAGAACCAACAGGTAAAGATTTTTGGCTCCATCCAGTAAAGCTTCCTCTACAAGATTCTGGAGAACTTTGGCAATGAAAGCAAGAGATGAAACAAACAGGAAGCTGGGCTCTCACGGAGATTCATGCTGCCTCCCACCTTGGAGCCAAAAGCCTTCCTTCGGAATCTCTCCACATGTCCTAGGATGCGGGATGAAATGTTCATTTCTCTCTACGCACATCCGCTGCTCTCTGAATGCCTCTGCTAAGGCTGAATGCCACTGCGGACAAAACAGCAAGAAGGTCTTTCCAAAAATCACCAAGGAAACCTCATACAACAGGTAAACAGCTGGGTGACTTAGAAGAAAGCCATGGATTTAGCCTTAGCATAAACATTTTGGTCTACCCTCTCTGGTGGTAGGTCGTTTGACAGTCAAATGAGACGACAGTGTGTGATCCTATGTAGCACTGTGCTGGGTGGTTAAGAACATCAGACACTACGTCACTAGGTGTTCATTCTTAGACTCATTTCTAGCCTTGGAGTCCTCCTTTTTGAGAGGAGAGAGTGACTTTATTCCTTTGATTATTAAGCAAGTCAATCAATGACAGTTCTTACAAGCATTTAACACAATCCCCAGAGCACCATGAATATACAACAAAGAAAAGAGTTACTAGGCCCTGGCAAAGACCAAAAAGAAATGGACACATATAAGAATTCAAACTATGATGAATGAATGACAGACCGTGACTTGTTAACAATGGTAAATCTATGTTATGTATTTTACCACAATTCAGAAAACAAATTTTAAAAGAAACCTGGAAGTTATGGAATATGAGGTTAATGCATCTGCTGATAATTTACAAACACCTGATGTTGGGATGACCTCTGCCACGTGAGTGGGATGACCTCTGCCACGTGAGTCTGTGCTATCATTGCGTGAGCTCCCAAGACTGCAAATAAGCTTGGGGCGAAGGTGATCCATTTGCTGGAACTGACTGGCCTTTCCCAGGCCCTGGCTTCTGCTTTTTATTTTTAATAGCTGCAAGTAATAACAGTGACTCAGGAGTTAGATTTCCTAATTGTGACCGAGTTTCAAAAGCTTTAATAGAGATGATCAGGAAGTGTAAGATGACAGAATGCCTGTGGCAAAAGGAGCCGCCATTTTTTCAGTCTGTTTCTAGTCCTGTGACTCTGTCAGAACTTATATTGCAGTGATGGGACTGGTACCCAGGAGAATAGATACAAGCTCAGTGCAACTAGAAGCAGCACTATATAGGAAGGGAAGGAAGTGGGGAGGGAAGGACGGAGGGACAAAGGGAAAGAGGGAGGTACAGAGGGAGGGAGGGAGGAAAAAGATATGTGGAAGTAGCAGGCAAAGCCAGAGAAATGGATTGGATTTAGCAATGTCCTCAAAGCAGAAGAACTCAAAGTTCAAGTCCTGGCTAGAATACTTTGTTGGCCTGGTGACCTTGAAAAATTTCTTTTACTTCCACAAATGGAAACTCTAGAAAAGATGATTTCTGAAGTCCTATGTGCCTAAATAAGATCAATATTCCATCAAACCACTCTGCCTGCCAAAATCTGTTAACGTGGGTGAATGGATTAGTGGAGTGAATTTGAACTCCTATGTGCCAGAGTTTTCTTGGCCAGTTCTCAGTATGTCATTTGTTATATGTTTATGATGACAATGAAGCATTTAGCCCAGGAAATGTTATTTGTAGTCCTGGATGAACCATATCATGGGCAATCAGGTAAAGCCATGAGTATAACTTTTAACAAAAGTGTGCAAGACATTGTCAAGAACATAAAAATAAGAATAATCCCATAGTAGTAATTCTAGTACAGAACTGAGATCTCCTGTGGTGTGGTGAATTAGGGTGATGCTAGACTTGTGGTCTGTTCCCCACTCAGTCTCCAAGTTACCCTCCCGTCCCCTTACCTGCGTAGGAAGACACAGGAGAAATCTGTAGAGGGTAGAGCTCGCTCATGCTGACTGGTTGGTCATCACTTTCAGTGGTCACTTCTACAACCTGGCAGATGTCTGGCGGGTTAGTGACAATCTCTTGATCTTCAATGTTGCTGTCCAGATGGGACTGTCCTACAACTTCAAAGGACAGGAGACCATCATCCCTCAAAGTCTCTTGACATCATGATTACACCACACTCCCAAAACAGAAAACCTTTCTCAGCTCAGGCAGGCAGCCAACTAGGGTTCAGGTTTCAGGCCTCCCCATGACACCTGCCAGGAAGCTGAAAACCAAACTTGAGTTCTGAGTTAATAATCTCAGAGAAGTAGCCTGCAATGGGTTGGCCCAGGTGTGGCCCCTGTGTGCTTGTTGATGGTACATCTTGGGGACAATGTCCTGAGTCTCAAACTCAACCTGGTTTTATCCAAGACCTCAGGCTGAGTCTTGACCACATCTAAGGCAGATATCCTAATGCTCTCCACACTACCTGCTGCTCTTCTCTGCTTTTGTTCTGCAGGAAGGGGCTATGCTCGTTTTTCAGGATTCTGTGGTCCAGACAGATGCTGCCAAACCTTCACAGGAAGGCAAAGACACAGCAGTCCACTCACCGAGCCCTTTCTGGCTGAATGGAAAGGGGAAGCTCTGTTTATACTTTCTCTTGATCTGAATGTACCAACTGTCCACAATATCAGAGCAATGAAGTGGTTTCCCCGACTCTAACCAACGGTAGGAGCATTAGCTGCCCCGACACGGAGAAGATGAATCTAATTAAGCTTGGTCTGAAACTGCTTCTATTTTTTTTTTAACATTCAAATCTTTATTTTGGTGAAAAGAACAAATGGCAGTGGAATGCCCAGACTCAACTGATCCATCTACAACACAGCCCTACACCAAGGCTCAGGGAACGTCACAGAAGAGGGGCAGGAAGACCGTAAGAGCCAGCGAACCATGGTGTCTACTGTGAGATAGGTTCCTTTATAAAATACAGCAAAGTTGCACCTATGAAGTCTCAACAATATGGTGATCTAAAGAAGTCCTGAACAGAACAACAGCAGTTGACCCAACACTGTAGATGGTAGAAGCCTTATGTGGTCCTCACCTCTAGATAATTAGTGACTATTGAGACAGGAGGAATCAGTTTTCTCACCTAACTGGTTATCCAGTACCAAGTGGTCATCCCTAAACATGTATACATATATATACACACACACACACACATATATACACACACACACACACACACATATATATATACACACACACACACATATATATATATATATACACACACACACACATATATATACACACACACACACACATATATATATACACACACACTCACACATATATATATACACACACACTCACACACATATATATATATACACACACACACACACACATATATATATACACACACACACACATATATATATACACACACACATATATACACACACACACACACACACACGAGCCACACTAAACGGACTCAGAAGGGTGTATTTACGTATATTTATGTATATATAATTAAAGAATAAGAGGTAAGCAAAAAATAAAATTCTTATTTGGGGACAATAAAACATTTACATGGTTGTAAAAATCAATAGAGAAAGATCCTGCCTGGCTCTACCCAGTTTCCTTCAGGCAACACCTTGGGAATCTAGTATCTCCACCACAAGACTGACGATCCACCATGTTCAGATTGCCTCATTTCTACCTCGATTCCTTGGTGTGTGGTGAGTGTATGAACCTCCTTGTAATTTTTTCACATACTAAGTTTCATGCACCGACCACCACAGCTAGGAAACTGACGTCATGGCCGCAGGTGCCCTTGTAGCTCTGTAACCTTAACTACCCTTCTTCAGGACCCTCCCAGCCACCTCCTGTCCTTTGTCCCTGGCAGTCTTCAGTCTGGTCCACTTTTCTGTAACTTCTGTCCTTTCTAAGATGTTATACAAATAGATCCACACAGCAATCCACCCAGCTTAGCTCTTTGCACTTAACATGATTCTCCAAGCTGTGTGTACCCCTAGCTGGCTCTCTATTGCTGGTAATAGTCTGCTGTCTAACTACTGCAGACTGTTGGAGAACATATTCCATCTGTTTAACTAGCCGCCTGCCCATTGAAGAATACTTGGGTGGATACCAGTCTTTGCCTAGTACAGACGAGGTTCCTGAGAACATTTGTGTTCAAGATTTCCACAAACATGTTTCCACTTCTCTGGGATAAACATCGGAGAGTGTAATTGCTGGCTCGTACGGAAATTTCATGTTTAAGCTACACAAGAACCAGCCAAACTTTCCCAGGGAGGCTGCATGTTTCACATTCTCACCAGGCATAGCAGAGTGATCTAATTTGTCTGCATCCTTGCCAGCATTTGGTGTTGCTAGCATTTTTATCTTGACCATTCTTCTAGGTACATAATGGAAATCTACTACATCTTTAATTTCAATGACTCTGGCGCTATGTTTTAAGTTCAAACAAAACTGAGCTAGCATATACTGTTGTTGGCAGCAGACTGAATAAAATGTTCCTGGAAATTGACTGCAATTAGCAAAAGAGAAGCAAGCAGGGTTTTAACACATTTTCCAAAGGTCCTCAAAGCACGACGCAGCCGTAATCAACATCGTACTTAGGTACTTGGAGGCTGTTTGAACATTTCTGTCATCAGAATGAAGCATCAGTATCCTGATGCTGACAAAGGAACTGGGTCACGGAGAGGCAGACAGACTTCCCCACCGGCTCACAGTGTGGCTCTCTGCACAGTGCCATGTTCCTCTCCATTTCCCATCCTTCTCCAACTGTGACATGCTTAGTTTTTGCCAAAAGAGGCCACACTCCTGTCTCCCTGACACAGACTGTCAGCTCCAGTCTCTCTGAAACTTACAGACTGTCAGCAGTTCTGGTTTCAGCCCCTCAAATCATCTCTCTGGCTGACAGATTATTTGTAAATTTTAGAACACTTTTAAAGATTTATTTGATGACTAAGTGTATGTGTGCATGTGAGTATAAGTACCATCCGTAGCTAGAGGCTTCACATTCCCTTGGAGAGAGAGTTACAGGCAGTTGTGAGCTGTAAAAACGTGCTCAGAACTGAACTCAGCTCCTCTGCAAGAGTAGAACAGCCTCTTAACCCCGGAGCCATCTCTTCAGCCCCAGCATTTTTTAAACATTCATATCTTCTGGGTGTGGTGGTGTATACCTTTAATCCCAGCACTTGGGAGATAGACACAGGAAGAGCTCTGAGTTCTAGGCCAGCTGATCTACAGGGTGAGTTTCAGGCCAGTCAGGGCTACACAGTAAGGCACTGTCATAGACACATATGCTTGTATGTGAGCATGTGTGTGTGTGTGTGTGTGTGTGTGTGTGTGTGTGAGAGAGAGAGAGAGAGAGAGAGAGAGAGAGAGAGAGAGAGAAAGAGAGAGACAGAGAGAGACAGAGACAGAGAAAGGGAGACAGGGAGAGACAGAGAGAGTTTCTGCAGAGGCCAGAAGAAGGCCTCAGATGCCTTGAACTTTGAAAGGCATTTCTGAGTCTCCCAGAATGGACTTGAACTGCCGTTCTCTGGAAGAGCGTCTCCCCAGCCCCAGGCAGACTCAACACAGCCTGTTCTAATTTCTGTTCTAATTGCTTTAGGATGACAGTGAGGATATTATTGTCTAGTTTCTATTCATGGAAAGAAGCTTCAGAGACGGTGAGAACTCATAGGATCTTTCGTAAAGTGAGGTTGGGAAAGGGGACCATGGCGATTATTTGAGAGCACTGAATGCCGCGGCACACAGAATGGAAGGAAACTGGGATACTGCTTGTGCTTTCTTGGCAGCAAAATAATTAAAGAGAAGAAAGAGAAACCATAAATAGGAGGCAAAGACCCAAAGTCTTATTTTACACTTAAGGTGTATTGTGTTGGGGGAGGGGGACATCAGTTGTGTAATTCTGGGCTCTGAGTGCTGACACCAAACTCAGGGATTTCCTCTGCCCTTTCTCTCAAGCAAAGGGAACAAAAGAGTAACAGAGAAAATGGCAGTAAGATAAAGTCTTATCCTACTGAAAGTCCTACAAAGTAGGTAGGTGACAAAAAAAAACAAGCAGAAGTGATGTGTGTGTGTGCGCGCGCGCATGCGCGCGCGTGCGTATGTGTGTTTTGTATGTATGTGTGTATGTTTATGTATGTGTGTATGTTTTGTATATACGTGTGTATTTGTGTGTATGTGTATATGTATGTGTATGTATGTATATGTTTTTGTATGTATGTGTGTATGTGTTTCTGTATGTATGTTTACATGTATGTGTGTATTTGTGTGTATATGTATGTATGTGTTTTGTATGTACATGTATATTTGTGTGTATTTGTTTGTGTATATATATTTACATGTATGTATTTGAGTATATATGTATGTATGTGTGTGTTTTGTATGTACATGTGTATTTGTGTGTATATGTGTATATGCATGTGTCTTTTGCATGTATCTGTGTATGTGTGTGTATGTGTTTGTGTGTATATGTATATTTACATGTATGTGTGCATGTGTGTCTATGTAGGCTTTTGTGTGTGTGTTTGTATATTTATAGTGCATGCGTATGTTCATGCATGAGTGCATGTGTGTGTGCATACATGTGTGTACATGTGTGTGTGCATGTACAGTAGATGCATGAAGCATACAGGACAATGGAGTTAGGGTCCTACAATAACTTTATTTAAATCAAAGCCCCTTTCACTGCAGTGCTCCAAAGCTCCTTCCTCCTCACGCTACCATTACAAACAAAACCGTGACAGGAAGTTGGGTAGGGCTATAAACAATGGGACGGCTCCGGTATCCACTGCATCTGTCCTTTTGTTCCGCCCAAGAGTATTCTTTCTCTGTGTTCTTTTCCTCACAATGCCCAGCTTAGTTATTCAAGCTACCCAGACAGGTGGAGCACCTGCTCTGCACAGACACCACTGTCTGTCTGGTTCGGCGGGGCAGAGAGGATGCAATGGAGACAAGGATCAGGTCTGTAGGAAGTCTAGAGGGCAGCAGGCCAGCACATAACCACCTTGGGAGGGAACAGAAGACGGACAAGACAGAGCAGAAAGAAGCACGGGAAGAAATCAAAGGGGCATCTGAGTTGAGGAAAATCAAGTATTTTTTTTCCAGCTAGAAAACCAAAGGCTTCAATAAGGCAGGACTAGAGGAGATGAAGCTGAGTGAGCTATGGGCACTACTCAGATGGCCCTGTTTTCTAAAGCCCTTCCAGAACCCGACCTACAGGTTCACTTGACCTTCCCTTAAGCATCTCTCATACCCTGCAGATGCAGCTCAGCCCAAACTGCGTGAGCTTGCAACTCATCTCGATTTTCTGCCTCAGTTTCTAGTTAACTCTATGCATCTTTACTTGGCCTTTCACTTGTATGTACAGAATCTCCTAAGAGCTGAAAAATGCCCTCAGCACTTCCTGAACACCACTGTGGCCCACGTTCACGGCTGGTACCAGCAAAGAGCTCCACAGACTCCTCCTGGACAGGTAATTAGTGAAGGGATCCAGGCTCGGCGGCTGCAAGTCTTTGAGGAATTAGTTCCTAACAACTTGCAAATATGGGGCCTGCCAATCAATGCTTTCTAGCAAATGTCAAGACTTGCAGTGAGTGGGCTCGTTTACATTTTCCAAAATGAAAAAGCCGCAAGAGGCTATATTGCTATGACAAGTTAGGGGTAAAAACATTCCTGGTTGATGAAAACATTCTCATTGCTGCTTGGTACTAGTTATACAACCGAATGCATTTGTCTAAACGTAGAGAATGGTGGGGCTGGGCGTATAACTCAGTGGTAGAATGTTGAATTATACACCTAAAAGGCATTGATTTTGTCCTCTATTTCATTTAATGTACATGACTTGAGAGAAAACGCAGACAAATAGCTCTGTTTAAATTATTAGTGGATCCTGGACACTAGCTACTAGGACAGACAATTAAGTTTCTGCCTTCTGGGGCTAAGAACTAGATACTCCATCTATACAATTATCATCTCTAAGGCCAAACTTCCCTCATAGGTCTGTGCTATGTTGAGAAGAGGGTAAGTTTCTCCATCCACTCACAGATGAGAGTCTCTTGGAAATGTCGCAACTCTCAGTTACAGGCCCTTCACAGAAACAGGGGAACCCCCACATCTGAGAAGCTCTGTGGGTGTGTATAGGTGCTATCAGTCATCTGCCTCTTTCGATGGCACACCTCTAGATGTTAGGTAATGAGTAACCTGACTGAAAAGCAGCAATAAAATTCAACTTTCAGAGCACACCCTCTGAAAAGTCTCCCAACCCTGTAAGGAAAGCACACTGCAATTATGACCCCCATTTTAGACAGAATATATATATATATATCAAAGGCCATCTGGCTAGAACATGTCAGAATTTAAAAACAGCTTTACTTTGACTCCAAATTTCAAGTCCTTTGTGGCAAGGACTCCCTAAATAAAAGCAGCCCAGATAGTTCTATTTGAGCTACTCTTACTAAGCCCTTTTGAAACAAGACCTTTCAAATCTCACCTTAATGAATCTTGGACCCATGGCCAACAGTGAAATTTCTTCTCAACAGCTTCCTGTTTGGTGCCAGAAATTCTCAACTGGGTCAGCAAGCAAGAAATCCACCAAGCTCGTCCAGCTCAGTAAGGTCAGCCCCTCATGCAAGGTCAACCCCAGGAATGTAACCTTATCTGAGTCTAGCTGCTAAGAATCACAACAATATTATTCATAGCCAGTTAGCAATGGACAGACCGGTTTGGTGGCTTAAAAGGTCATTCTTGCTTTATTAACAAATGTTGAGTTGGTGCAAGGCCCCACCTGAGACAGCTGCGTGCTCACAGGCTTCAGACAAAATACTTTAAAGCAGGGACTATTGGAAACAGAAAGGCCCTTGAGGGTGACTGTCCTATCATTTTACAGTTTAAAAGGCTGAAAGGCTGGGGTAAGGTAAATTTCCAGGGTTACCAGGTAGCTACAGAGCCAAGCAATGAACTTACTGGCTGACAATCATCACACTATAGGAAGAAGTGGTTAGATGGTTTGAGGGTTCAAACTGCTAATACAGGCCCTGCTGACACAGTCTACAGGGAAACACTTCTCCCACTCGAATGCATGTCAATTTGATGTTGGAAATGCAATCATCCCATATCCCCTCTAAACGGAGCCTGATCAACTGGCTGTTTTATTTGATCATCACAACTCCACGGAGTAAGTAGAATCACTATTATTACTTTCACTTTATATAATATTGTACTTTTCCAGTTTACAGAAAACAAAGCACGTGCTGCTTCTGATTCCCGCATACACTGTGTGGTGGTTTAAATAAAGATGGCTGCTCATAGGCTCATAGGGTACTATTAAGAGGCATGGCCTTCGTAAAGTAAGTGTGGTTATTGGAGGACATGTGTCACTGGGGGGGTGGGGAAGGGGGAGGTTTCAGAAGCTCAAGGCAGGCCTAGTGGCTCACAGTCTCTTCCTGCTGCGTGCTGATCCAGATGCAGAACTCTCGGCTACCTCTCCGGCACCATGGCCGCCTGCAAGCCACCACACTTCCCGCCATGAGGACAATGGCCTAAATGTCTTAACTGTAAGCCAGCCCCAATTAGTTGCCATTTGTTTCTTGTCCCTCCAAAGCAATAGAAACCCTAACTAAAATGCACTGAGTCTCAGATCTTAAGGGGTATGAATCATTACCAGCTAATCTAGTGTCCCATCTCTATCAAATATAGCAGTCATTTTTTTTTTTTTTTTGGTAAAATACCAGCTACTACCATGTTGAGAGAAACAGCCATACTACAGTTAGGAACGTAAGGCCAAGGCTGAGTCCTAATATGAGTCAGTTGTCTGGGCTATCTAGCATCAAGGCTGTTATCTGGCTTATGGTAGCATTAGGCTATTCCTACCTCAACTAGTTGAGACAGGTGTAAGAAGAAGCAAGAGTTTAGGTGGTCCAGAGAGGACTCATCAACTGGAGAGCACACAGCACCACATGCTCTTTCACAAAGAAGAGCATACAGGTCTCGCAGTAAAACTCTGCAGGGTTAATCAGCATCTCAGAGGTCAGTGTTCTGGAAGCAAAGCTATGAGCACAATATGCTAGGCTAGCAGGAAGTGAGAACCCAGATGCGGTGCTTGGTCCTAAGGTCTCCCACCAACCTCCTTCTCAACAGCTTGCCTCACACTGTTAGACTATTCAGGCTTGTTCAAGTTCAAACGCAGGTCTGGACATGATAAGCCAACATGACAGGCAGGGACAGGTGATGTCAGACAGGAAGGAGAGAGAGCCCAGTGTGTTTTGTGTCGGAGGCAATGGTAACATGGTACTAGGGGTAGTTTCAAAAAAATCACTGTGTGACTGAGAATAAGTAGGAAGTGGGGAGAATGGAAGCAGAGCCCAGGTGGGAAGCAAAGTCTGACTGTAAACAGTGTCAGAAACAGAAGAAGACGGAGAGAGAGCACAAGGGTGAAGGTGGGGTACCTGACAGTTAATTATCAACAGGTGGAGGTGAACGGTAACTCAGGGAGGAGAGAAAGGCGCATGGAAAAATGGCAGCTTTCTTAAGCACATAAAAATCTTCATGGTTCTGGAAAAACAACAGCCAAAGTCCACCACTTATGACTCCTGATTAACAGATGGTGATTGTCCCACCTGTGTGACCCAGATCTGGATGCCCAAGCTGCCGAATACAACATATTATATTTTTCTTTTGTTTCCTGTGGATTAACCTGTTCCTGGATTTTGAGACTCAGCTTAAAACAAACACAACAACAACAACCACTACTCAAAGCTAAGGTTGTATAGTTCAGTACTGGAGGGTTTGTCTAACATACACAAGGTCCTGGATTCACTCCCCAGAAACTCAGAAACAGAAGAAAAGGGAAAGATTAAAAGGCTCCTGAAACTTGATCTTTGCTTTACATAAAGCTAATCAAATTGGAAGAAATTGCCAGAAAAGGTCCTCTAAGGTGTTTTGGGTAGCTAAAATTAAGATAAACTGTATCATTTCCTAACTGTCCTGTGTCCAGTCACTTTACATTGCTTTATAACCATCAGAGTGTTGAATAAGGCCTCTTGTTTCTTGTGATCTTTGCCTTATCGAAGGATAGGGTTCCTTTCTATTAAAAAAAAACCACAACGGTGCTGGAAAGCATGGTCTCACGAGTTGAGCAGAGCAAGGCTCCTGTAAGTGTCATAGTCTGGCCTGCAGATCCATTCCGTACAGCTCAGCAGAAGCTCTAGTACCTCGGGCAGGAGGGCATCAGGGCACCGTCAGAACAATTTGACATGTCCCACACACGGAAGTTATTAAACACCCAGCCAAAATTCAATGCTAAGGAAAAGAAAAAGTCTCCCTTCCCTTACAGAGAAATGGGGACACTTTTCTGGGTTCTAACCCCATGACTTAACCATTTAGAGTAAAGGACCTTTAGAAGACACAGTTCAGCAAGGAGATATCTCACTGTTTGGACTGTCTGTCAGCCTGTCTATTTGTGTCTATGTGTCTGTACAGGCAGACATCCACAAAGGCAAGATAAGGATGTCAAATCCTCTGGAACTGGAGTCACTGGTAGCTGTGAGCTGTCCAACACGGATACTGGGAACCATAGTGTACGAGTACGCCTGCGTGCGTGCCTGTGTGCATGCATATGTAGTCACTAACCGAGAGTTCATTTGTCAGGGCACTAGCACCCCACAGTTTTCACTTATGAAAACAGCCAACTCTGACCAGAATGAAAGCATAGCACGGCTAATCTCCACTGAACTCAGTGGTTTTCAGTCCGGCTCCAGAGCCTCCAGCACATGAAAGGCTGTAAACGAAGTAGCCCATTCCAGCTTCCAGTCCCCATACGTTCATCCACATAGGGTGCAAACGCCTTGTAGCTGTTGTGTTGGGGCCCAAATGCAAGACTGAAATGCAACCCAGGTTTAGAAGCAAGTCCGTGGAAAATGAGAAATGGTGTCATTCATAAATGAAGAGAATTTCAAGGTCAAGAGACAGAGTCTCTCAGAAGACACCATAGGCATGGATCCAGATCTTTGTTTCTCCATTTGATCCACAAGTCTCAAAGACCAAGGTGGCTAATAAGGAAAGCATGGGATGCTGCGGGCAAGAGCATTCGAGACTGATGCTTAAAATCTGAAAGGATAACATGACGAACACCAGCATTGATTGGCCATCCAGTGAACTACATGATAATTCTACTTCATTTCAATGACTCATTTTGTAAGGGCAACCAGCTAAACAGAAAGATGTCTTCAGACTAATGTTGCAGTTATTCATTGCTAATGTACTATTAAGTGTACTAATTATTAACTTCCTGGTCACTAGGAAGACCAGAAAGAGAAGCGTTAATTCAGCAGGGGGTGATCTCAGGAACCCTGTCCAGTGTCTTTGCCCCAGAAGAGAGTACCAACTCAACCTTACATCAGTTCCAGGCAGCACCAACTGAACAAAAGGGTAAGGAACGGTCAGAAATCCTACACGCTGAAGACTCCACCAAAATGACAAAAAGAAAAAGAAAAAGAAAGGAGAAAGAAAAGAAGGAAGGAAGGAAGGAAGGAAGGAAGGAAGGAAGGAAGGAAAAGTAAGGTAGAACTGGAGGAGATGTTGTTTAGCAAACTAAGGCAGGCACAGAAAATCAGTACTGCTTGGCCTCAGCATGAGTTAATTAAGTCAATTTCATTGGAAACAGAGAGATGGAAGATAATCTATGGAGGCTAGTCTGAGAGGAAAGGGGAGG
>NW_021620984.1:7691503-7710045 GCF_004785775.1 Grammomys surdaster
GGGGGAGGGGGAGGGGGAGGGGGAGGGGAAGGGGAAGGGGAAGGGGAAGGGGAAGGGGAAGGGGAAGGGGAAGGGGAAGGGGAAGGGAACCAGCTTCCCCAAGGGCACAGAGCATGTTGGGCATTGAGGAGAGACTTTTCCAGGTCGTTAGCACTGCATGCTCCCAGCCAAGGTGATACTGTACTATGTGCTCCCAAATGGCTGGAAGAATTCATTTTGTTTTTAAATAAAACAAAGCAAAAAAAAAAAAGGCCCCCAAACTCCTAATGTCCCAAGAGAAAATGTTGATGAGGTGGCAGATACTTCCATTAGCATGATGGATTAATTGTTCCTACAGCGTGCGCATAGCTCACAGAATCATACTGCATTCTTTATAAATCCATAATTATCACGTGCCAATTAAAAGCGGGTAAGTCGTAGCATTACAACCATGGAAAAGCACCGTACTACCCTAGCTTTGGTTTGGGAGATCCTTTGAGGCTTACTTCACCTAATAGATGAAGGGAAACTCCAAAACCATTCAACACATTCAAAATGAGCTAAGTCTTAAGACATTGAGCCTGGAGTTTGGGGGAAATTCTTTTTAAGGGCTCCAAGAGACATATGTAAATTCTCCAGGCCTGCCTACTAAGAAAGCTAACTGGCTCCCCAGGGGAAAAGAGACAGAAAAGGATGTTACTTCCACAAAGGCTGGAGGCAGGAGAGAGGAGATATGTCCAAAGGAGGGGTGAATCTCCAAAATCTAGGGGAATGATGGATACTGACAGTTTCTGGCTGTGGCCTCCTGTCAGTGTGCAGCTAAGAATTCGACAGAAAACTACCTGTTCAAGAGACTTGGTATATCTTCGTTGGTTCTTTCAACATCAGAAGGCCAAATTGAAACAAAGTTTTATGGACCAATAGGTAACCCGTAGCCAGGCAAACTCAACTCTGGATTCTGTATGCAGATTCAAGCCAAGTTCACTGCCAGGCCTCTGGCTTTACAAGATGTACCCAGAGTCCATTCATCATGGCTTCTCAGCAGGATAGTCCTGGGATGTAACTCACTACCCACTCACTTGCCTGAAACTCTGAAGGCATATTGCTTGCTTTGGGGCATTTTATTGTTCACGTTATGCTTCAATATAAAAACAATTATTTTTGTTTTATTTATTTGTGTGTGTGTGTGTGTGTGTGTGTGTCTGTCTGTCTGTCTGTCTGTCTGTCTTCCTGTCTGTCTATCCATATACATGCATATTTGTTTTCAGGTACCCACAGGGGCCAGAAGAGAATCTCAGATTCCTTGGTGCTGGAGTTACAGGCAATTGTGAGCTGTCCAGCATTCACACTGGGAACCAAACTCTGACCCCCTGAAAGAGCAGTAAGCTCTCTTAACTACTGAGGCAACCTCCCAGCTCCCAAATCCCAATTTTAAACACCTCCCCAATAATTTGAATGAAATCCAACTTTCTTACCATAATCTACTAAGTCCCTGCCTACTTGTATGAATCACGGTTCTCTAGAGGAACAGAACTGAAAGAGTGTGTGTGTGTGTGTGTGTGTGTATGTGTGTGTGTATGTGTGTGTGTATGTGTGTGTGTATGTGTGTATGTGTGTGTGTGTGTATGTGTGTGTGTATGTGTGTGTGTATGTGTGTGTGTGTATGTGTATGTGTGTGTGTGTGTGTGTATGTGTGTATGTGTGTGTGTGTGTGTATAGAGTGGCTTACAGCCTGTGGTTCAGCTAGTCTGAACAATAGCTGTTTATCAACAGAAAATCCAAGGGTCCAGTAGTTGTTTAGCCCATGAGGCTGAATATCTCAACTGATCTACAGTATATACCATACTGTATATACCAATATTGAAAAGTGGGCTCTAATGCCAGTGAAGGAATGGACTTGCCATCAAAAGTGAGGATAAGCAGGCAAAAAGCAAAGAAACTTCCTTCTTCCATTCGTGTATATAGGCCAGCAACAGGTGTGGCCCAGATTAGAAGGTGAAATCATTCCACATCAGAGATTCAGATTAAAAATGGATCTTCCCACTTCAAATTATTTAATTAAGGAAAAAAAATCCCTCACAGTGTACTCAGACACTTAGTTTTGGTTCATTACAGATATAGTCAAGTTGAAAACCAAGAATAACCATCAAAAGTTCACCCCTTGTCAACCTGACATGAAATCATATCTCCTTATGTCATGCTTAATTTTCAAATGAAAACAATAACCAGGTCATAATTGTACCTAACATGATATGACTATATATCATATAATTGCAAATGTATTATATATTTAACCAGGTCACAGTTATGATATAATTATCCCTTATATAACCACAAACACAGGATCTGAAAAGACTTGGAAAGGGGATAAATATGATAAAATATATTTAAATTTAAAATAATTTTAATAAAAATATAATAAAATGATTTTGATTAAAGATAAATTTACATATTATCTAAAACAAAAAGTAAATAATATTTTGTTTTAGAAATAAAATGTTAAGTATTGTTAGAAGGTGAGTACTTATGTACTAAAATTTATTGGAGCATTTTGCAATAGGTGGCAATGTGCTGTAATGGATATTCTTTTTGTATCTTAGAACTTAAATACAATGACCACTGATATTCTCTTAATTGATGTTAAATTACATGATAAAGAAATCAAGGAAAGAAAACTTAGATATCTGTACAAGTGCATTCTTAAAATATGACAGAAATACTCATGTCAATTGTAATCCTCATTTCTGCAACTGGTCACGTGGCTTTAGCTGGTATTTATAACTACCTTCCTCTACTGTTCATTCTGTATTTCCTGCACCCTTGGCAAGAGCCATATCAGGTCTTGGCTCTTTTTCTGGAGGAGTGGCCCATACTTTCATTCCTGAAGGGTCTGTGCCCTTTGTCATCCTCCCTGGATTAAGTTGTTGTAGTTTCCTATTGACTTTAATAACAGGATGCGTTCGCACCAAGAGATGCCCTAAAGGTTCTCCTGTACTGCAGACAAAATCCTTCTTACCTCCATTGTGGAAGGCAATCCAATTTCCCCATGGTAATTGGAGTCAATCATCCATCCTAACAATGTTATTCCTTTCTTAGCCTTGGCTTAAGGGCATCGGAAGCCCTAAAGAGGCAGAAGGGAGTCTGAGTGTCCAGCTCAGTGGAATGTTTGCTGAGGCTCCTGGCAGGAGCTCTCTCTCATCTGCAACCCAAATTTCTAGGCCAGCAGAACTTAAAGCCATGGGAACAGAAAGTAAAAATTTTCCTTACAGGTCACTAGGGGTGATAGTGAGTGGAACTACCTTTCCACCCCTTGATTCCTGAACCCTGGCTACCATATCTTAGACGTTAACTCAAAGCATACAGCACCTCTGGGAAACCCTGCCCAGCCCTTCAGCCTTCTTCCACCTAATCAGTACTATAACTATGTTTTCAAAAAGGCCATTCCATCTTTCTATCAGGCTAGCTGCTTCAGAATGGTGGGAAACGTGGTAAGACAAGTGGACCATGATTGTGGTACCACTATCACATCCTCTAGCTGTGAAGTCAAATTCTTTGATCAGTAGGAATACTGTGTAGAATACGGTGACGGTGGATAAGTAAGGTATTTTGTATATCCATGGATGGTAGTTTTGACAGAAGCATTGCATGAAGAAAAAGCAAATCCATAACCATGATAAGTAGCTACTCTAGTAAGGACAGAGCATTGTCTTTTCCACAGAGGAAGTGGCCCATTGTAGTCAAGCTGCCAACAGGTCACTAGCTGGTCACCCCAGGGGATGGTGTAATATCTGGGACTCTGTGTTGGTTTCTGATGTTGGTAGATCTGGCACTCAGCAGCAGCTGTAGTCAGGTCAAACTAAGCAAGCAGAAGTCCTTGTCAAGTCCATGCATGACCTCCATCTCTGCCACCAAGGCCACTTTGTTCATGGGCCCATTGGACAATGATAGGGACGGCTGGGGAAAGAAACTGACTTATCCACAGACATAGTCATCCCATGTACTTGATTACTGAGATCTTCCTCTGCTAACATCACCTTTTTGAAGATCATTTACATAGGGCACAAGTACCGTTAAATCCTTCCCCATTTGGAGAGATCTAGCCACATAGTTCTTCCCCAGATGTCTTTCTTGCCAATTTTCCAACCATGCTTTTTCCAAGTCCCTGGCCATCCAGTAAATCCATTGGCTACAGCCCATGAATCAGTGACAATTCACATCTGGTCATTTCTCCTTTCAAACAAACTGTATGACCATGTGTGCTGCTGAAGGTTCTGCCCACTGTGAAGATGTCCCTTCACTGATGTCATTCAGGGTTGTCTCAGAAAAGCGGTTGTAATGCTGCAGCTGTTCGTTTCAGGGCAATGTCTACATACTGTGTAGAATCAGGCCCTTGTCTTCCCTTCTTCACTCAACTGATCATCGAGCATCCCCCATGAGGCTGTGCGTGCCTGCTTGGGAGCACTGTAACCGGAGTAGAAACAAACCATAGGTGTTTGAGCAATTTCTTAATGTAAATTTTTTTGTGCCTTCAGGACAGCCTAGGCCTAGTCACATATATACCACTTCCATTTGATAATAAACTCTGCTGTACACACCCCGATTTATGACTTGATAGGTCAGATAACACCCAGCTCATGATGCAAAGCTCAGCTTGCATGGTAACTTTGTGGCCAATTGTCAAACATTCAGTTTCTACCAAGGCCCAACAGCAGGTGAAGAACTGTCTCTCAGAGGGAGAGTAGTTGTCTGCAGATGATGGTAGAGCCTTGCTCCAAAATTCCAAAGGTCTCTTCTGTGATTCATCTCTAGGGGCCTGCCAAAGACTCCAAACAGCATTGACACCTCAAGTACAATTAAGTCTGATGGCTTATATGGTCCAAGGGGTAGAGCAGCCTGCAGAGCAGCCTGGACCTGTTGAAGAGCCCACTCCTATTCCAGGTTTCATTCGAAGCTAGCAGCTTTCCAAATCACCTGGAATATGGGCTGGAGTAACATACTCACATGAGGAATAGGCTGTCTTCAGAATCCAAACAGGCCCACTAAATGTCACAACATTCAGCACTTCTTTCTTGTTGGTAGCAGGGACCAAGTGCAATAATTTATTTGTCACCTAAGAAGGAATACCTTTTACATGACACATACCACTGGACTCCTTGGATTTTTGGTTGGATTTGCTTCTCATCCTCTGATGAGAATGCATTACAGCAAAGTCCAAAGTGGTTGCTACCTCTTCCTCATTTGGTCCGATGAGCATAATATCATCAATATAGTGCACCAATGTGCACACTGATCAACAGCTGCATGCCATGTACAAGAAGATGTTAATCTGTTCAAGGAAGGATACTACATCTGGTATAGATGCTGCAAATTGGGAGTCACTACATGATTAAGGTTTCAATAGTCCTTCTCCATGATCCATGTGTCTTCCGCATTGGCCATATAAGAAAGTTAAAGGGAAATGTGGTGGGAACCAGCATCCCTGCATATTTTGAGTCCTTGAGAGTGGCACTCATTTCTTCTACTCCTCCTGGAATGTGAAATTGTCTTTGATTCATTATTTTCCCTGATGGAGACAATGCTTGTGGCTTCCATTTAGCCTTTCCAACCATAATATCCCTCACTCCACAGGTCAGGGAACCAATGTAAAATTATACCAATGTCTAAATGTATCTCTCCCAATTACACATTCTGAATCTGGGAAGTGCACTACAGAGTCTACTGTTAGTTGTATTTCAGCCAAAACTCTGTTAACCACCTGACTTCCATAAGCCCCTTCTTTAACTTGAGGGCCACAATGTTTCTTGGAATCTCCCAGAATCAGTGTCAATTCAGAACCAGTATCCAATAGACCCAGACATTCTGATTGTTTCCTTTTCCCCAGTACACAGTTACTCTGGTAAAAGGCCGTATGTCCTTCTGAGGGAAGGACTGGAGAAAGGCTAACAGGAAAACTCTAAGGCTATCAAGGTCCTTTCTCAGGGGCACCTGGCCATTTATTCATTCAAAGGATTCTGGGTTTGCAAACTGGCTCTGAAAATTGGTTGATAGGCTAAGAGTGCCTTTTGCCTCCATCCAATGTAACCTTCCCTTCATTTTTTTTTTTTTTGAGAATTTTTCCACATACACATAGTAACTACAAATGCAGTAGGCTTTTTATCTACTTCATGCCTGGAAACACCATATTGATTAGCCAGCACCTAAAGTCCATACAAGTCATGCCATTATAAAATTTACTTTATCTGCATTGCCCATTATTGGTCAGGCCATTATGAACATTGCTTTGTCTATGCTGGCCATTACAATAACTACAATCACCTTGCCTCTGGCAATTCAGTACTGCCACCTGGCCCCTTTGGGCCCCAGTTAAACCTACTTCATTTGTTTCATCCAACTGAGCAGTAATGTCTCTGATCCTAAGGTCTGACACAGGCAGAAGGGAAACAAAGCTCTTCAAATGTGCCAGGGCCTTCTCACCGATTTAATGGTCTTACATAAGATGAGTGATGGGCACATCTTCTGGGCCTTCCCATGTGAGGGATTGCATATCCATTCTAGCATTGCAATTTCCCTGAGTCGTAAAAGCCCTTCATCAACACTAAGCCAAGGAACATCAGACTTCTCCAACTCCTTCTCAGTAGGCCATCTTTTGGCAATGCTTTTACCAACCGTTCAAACAAAATTTTCACACCCCTTTTTAACTGAGCAAACTTCCATATTAAACCTAGATCCTCCCTTCAGAGGGACCGTATCAATAAACTCAGTTTTATGTCCCTTCCACATTATCCCACACCCTCAAAACTTCACAGGTTATCTCCTAGAGTTCTGCATAAACAATGAGCAAGTTTGTAAACTCTTTAGTAGTGTATGGGGTGCGCTTCCTTGTGGTCCATGCGTTCTGACTCTCTTCTAGGAGCCTGCTTAACCTTAAGTCTGATTATAGGTCTAGAGGCAGGTACTCGTGGGCTCTGAGGGACACCAGGATTGTCTTGGTTGGCATCTCTTTCAGAGAAAGTTACTGCTGGTTTAGCAGACAAAGATTAATTTCCTCAGTCAAAGGTGAAAAGGGCAACATTTCAGAGGGGGTGGTGTGAGTTTGTCTATCTGCTGAGGGTAGACAGACTAAGACCTCAGGTAAGCTACGCCCTGGAGAACCTGAGGGTTCAAAGTTATCAGCTTCAGTACGGTCCTCCCACATATCTCCATCCCAGGTTACAGGGTCCCTTCTTTACCAATGGATGCCCTTGCTTTAACTGCCAGCATCCTCCAAGGTTGGGACTTAAATTTTCACTGTTATTCAGTTAACCTTACAATGAGGGCTTTGGTTTGATTTTCTGCAACTTGCACTCTGTGGCTGCCAGAGGGAAGATTCTCTTCCAGGGCACACTTAGAAACCTTTAGGCTGTCCATGTGCATCTGGAGCCGGTCAGTTTTATCACTGAGATCATTGTTCTTCACACTATCCTGAGACATGACAAGTTGCTTAATTTTATCTTGGAGCTCATTATTTTCTATTGTTAAATTATCTAGAGAGGCTGGTGGTAGTCAACAATCATCATTTTTTTCTTATTTTTCCATAAATTATCGAACATTTTCTATAGAGGGCCACCAAATCTGTTGCCTCTCACAATTGGTGAATTGAGATAACCAAATGCACTTGACTCTTTCAGTGTGTAAAACAGTTTACACCATGGTCTTTTAATACTCTTTGAAAATACTTCTAGTAGAGGCTTCAATAGCTGTAAGTGTTGCCATATTGGAAAGCCTATTCCAGATATTTAAAAATGTGCATTATACTTCTGTTGTTCTAGAACTGCTTCAGGTACCAAAATCTGTATTAGTCAGGGTTCTCTAGAACCTGACTAATATATATATATATATATATATATATATATGTGTGTGTGTGTGTGTGTGTGTGTGTGTGTGTATGTGTATGTGTATATGTATATTATGTACATATATGTATATATGTATATGCACACATATAAAGAGGATTTTAGAGTGGCTTATAGGCTGTGGTCCAGCTAGTTTGACAATGTCTGTCTACCAAAGAAAAGTTCAAGAATTCAGTAGTTGTTCAGTCCAAAAGCCTGGATGTCTCGGATGATCTCAGTATATGTCAGAATTCTGAAGAAGCAGGCTCTAATGCCTGTGAAGGAATGGACTTGCAAATTAGAGTAAGGGCAAGCAGGCAAAAACTAAAAATCTTCCTTCTTCCATGTCCTTTATATAGGTTGCCAGCAGAAGGTGTGGCCCAGATTAAAGGTGGATTGTCCCACCTCAAACAATCTGGATTAAAAGTGGGTCCTCTCACTTTAAATGATTTAATTAATGAAAAGATTTCCCTCACAGGTATACCCAGCTGTTTGGGTTTTAGTTAATTCCAGATGTGGTCAAGCTGACAACCAGGAACTGCCATCTAAGAACCGCTACCTCTGAGGGGACGTAGTAAGCTGTCATTATACTTCTGACACTATGTGACACTGGTTGCTTTCTGTTCCTTCAGTTGCTTTCCTACAGGGTTTCTGTCAGCATCATGCCTGCCTCCACATGTCACCTGCCTCTCCTCACACAGGCGCTATAGGGGAAGGGTCACTCTTCTGAGGACACCTGCCCTACCGTGCAAATTCGGTTTCTAGGTTACTCCTAGTCACCTCTGTTTTTCTTGCTTTGTATCACAGACTACAAATGGGGGTGCTATGCTTACCTATGGCTTTGCCTCTTTACAGGGTCCCCACAAAAATAGGAGTAGAGCCCAGCTTGTTTCCTATTTAAATTCCCACTCCAAGAACTGCATCTCAATGGTGGAAAAGTCTCTGCAAATCTATTGAGCCAGTTAGTCCTTTGACAGAAGGTTTCTGTGCCTCAGCCTTTTGGCCTGTAAAATGAGTGCCACCTCTGGGCAGATGTTCACAAGGACAATGCTGAGGGGACCCACAGGGATGGCCTTTCCTCTCCTTGGTTCCCAAGTTAAACAAATGACATTTTGGTTGACAATGATTGATGAAGAATTGCTAACTGCTGGCCACCAGAGAGGATGCCTGAATGCCTGCCCTTCTCTTCGTGATTCTCACTCTCTTCTACAAACCTTCATTTTGTCCTTGGAGCCCTGAAACCTAGGGGCTAGAACTGGGATTTGGACACGTTCCAAGACCTCCTCTCACTGACTGTGTCATTTTGAGATTACTGTTTTTTGCAAAGTTTAGACCTCAGAGGCTGCTCATGAGTAAAAAAAGAAGATGTCAAAACAGTTTACCTATGATGTTCACCGTACTATCCACTTCATTTTTTATAGCTGAAGTCAGGACCGCATACTCAGGAGAAAAGCCACTTACTCCATTACTAAGCCCCAAAGATGACTCAACTGGTTCTTGCTAGGAAGAAGAAAAGAAAAAAGAATTGAGAACACCTCCTTCCTCTCCCCTTTCTTAGCTTCAATTCTCCCCCTGTCTAATTGGTTGAATCCTGGGGTTATTTATTCATGTCAAGTCCCAAATGCATCCCCTGTCTCTTTAAATCAGCCTGACATTAAAGAAGCTAGCTATTCGGTTTCTTTCATTTTTCTTCAAGGAAATGTTCTCAGCACAGCTGGCTTGCTCTCAGGAAATACCTGCAGCTGCAGATACACAGAAGACTGCTCTGTGGTTGGAAGAAGCTGCAGCACTGTCAGATCAGTCTCTGCATGGGTCCTGAGCCTCCTCCTCTGAGGGAGCACTCAGGAGAACCCGCTCCTGGATTCCTGCAGAGAAGGAATGCCTCTGCTTTTGCAATCACTTAACTAAATTCTGCCTAGGTGATGAGCCAGCAGAGGAAGGTGGAAGCTAGCACTGGGCATACTTTGTGATGGGGTACAGCCACTTGAGCACGCTGCACTGGTGGTTGGATGATAACATGAGCCACAACCTTAGCTGAAGTCTCCCCTCACTGGCCTATCTATCACCAGACAGGTAACCCCATCTCCACAGCCTCACATTAGCGCTCTTCTTGTGCCTGAAACTCCCGCCCAGCCCAAGAAGCTACATCGTGACACTAACTATGACAAAGGAGAATTCATTCTTTCCTTGTTTTAACTCTGTATCTCTTCTTCATTCAAGTGTACTTGAACCCTCCGCTCTCTGAGAGTACGGACCAATCAAAGAAAACCAGTTCTAAAGTATACTTGATTCTCAGAACTTTGATGAGGGTACTTCCTTCCAGTAAGACTACATTTGTTTCAGAGATAGCAATAAGCCAGACAAAAGCCACATAGTAGGACAACTCCAGAGGAATCCAAAATGGAAGAAGCTGGAAGAGGAGAGTGGAAACAGGGCTGCAAGCAGAGGAGCATTGTGGGTAAAGAGGTAAAGTCAGGAGTTCTGGGCATTCATTCTAAGGCATACAGGGCACTCTTATCAGTTGGTCACACTGGGGAATTGAGATTAAACTCTGTGACGTCCTCATGATCCTCTGGCAAACTTCCTTGATGATTTTGTCTGAAGGACATCGCCTCGATGTTCAGCTCAATTTAAGAAAAACAAAACAAACAAAAAAACCCTCACTGTACGGTTTACCCACTATACCATAGGTCAAATACCCAGAAGACCCGAGGGCAGGCCCACTGAGCAGAAATTTTACCCCTTTTCTCAGTATCTTTCATTTTCCCCTTCTTAGTAAGTTCCAATAGAAGGCTTGTTCTTTCAGGGAGAGGGGGCAAGACCTTACCAGTTTTTCTTCCCTTATGGCCAAACATCTAGACAAATGCCTGGTTCTGCTAACTCCGCCTTCTCATGCGCACCCTTAGGAAGGTCTACAGTCCTTCTATCTGCAGAATGAAGCCCCCCCCACCTCCCTGTCCCGGAACGCTAAGAAGATGTCTCTGGAATCAGGCCAGGTGACCAGGCCAGGCTCCTCTGCTTCTCACAGGCTGAATTTAACCCTTTAATCCCCTCTTGAGTCATTGTAGTCACGTGGGAGCTGAGAGTGTAATGGGTACCATGCCACAGGGGTAAGAAGCTTAAAGGCGATGAATATAGACAAGACATTTATTTTTAAATAATACTCGCTACCAGCAAAGGTCACCAATGAAACTGTTCTTTCCAAATCCAAGGGCCCTTTCTTAAGTCCCTTCCCCTAAACTTCATCCTCAGGCACAGGACAGCGAGGATTTTTGCCTCCCTCATGCAGCTGTTGCACATGCGCACCTCACCGTGGCACCATCTTTTTTTTCCGTGGCTCTCTCAATGGCTCTTGTTCCATTTTCCTCTCCCCAGTCATGCCCCACGTTCCATTATGCCATGCCATTTCCTCAATTCCTCCCCAATTAACTAAGTACAGGATTCTAAACAAAGGACAGGAAGGACTGCTTCTGTACGTTCTCTTTTTGTTTCCTTTTTAAAAGGTCATTCTATTTCTAGATTTCTTATCAAAGTAATAAAACATCCAGGTTTGTGTTATTCAAAAATCGAATTATTCCGACTTTGTAACAGAGACCTCTAAGTGTCTCATATGATCTACAGTTTAACTACTGGTGACAAATGATACTTTTGTCACTTCTTGTGAGAGGAAAAATTATGACTCACTAAGTTCGGTTTCCAAGATCGTGCTACTTTTAGCCTGATGTGATGCAGGAGCTGAGCCGGGCCTTTGTTTGTGCTCTGTGTTCAAATGCAAGAGCAGCGTCTTCTGTACACATCCAGATGGACAACAGGATGGATGGGTGGGCTGCTGCTTCTCTCTGCCTACCTAGTGTCCTGTCTGGAGCAGAACATTCAACTAATGCCTATAGAGAGACTATTCGGAACTTGCCTTACTCCTCCTACAACCACTCCAAGAAAACTCTCATTGGTTCTGCCAACTCAGAGCACTGGTTCTCAACCTGTGGGTCATGACCCACTTGGGGAGGTCAATGGAGGTCACGTCATTGGATATCAGACATCCTGCACACCAGATGTTTACGTTACGATTCATAAAAGTAGCAAAGTTGAAGTAGCAATGAAAATAACTTTACAGTTGGGTCCCCACAATATGAGAAGCTGTGTTAAAGGGTCACAACACTAGGAAGGTTGAGAAGCACTGCTCCCGTGGACAAAACGGTAATGTGTAGAACATTATGTGCTGCACAGGGCCCTGACAAGCCTCCTTCCAGGGTGTGGAATCTGGGACCACTTGGTCCCAGGAGAGAATCTTTCTTCAAGAATTTAGTTAAAACTTTTGAAATAATTAGAAATGGGGCTGTCAAAAGCTAAGAGATAAAAAAAATAGGAATAAAGGAGGTAAGGGGTTCTCTGACCTCCACTTGTGCACTACACACTGTGCACATCTGGGCACAGGCATGGGTACAGGCACACAAATAGATACTAAATAATGTAACACAGATATCTTTACAAAACAAAAAACCTAAATTACATTAAAAACCCAAGGGTTCCAAACTGTGGAAAGAGGTGATGGGCATGCACAGAGACAGTGTAAAAGATGGATAGCCTGTCCTGGTCATCTCTGGTGACCCACCTCTGCCTGTCTCAACTCTCCCTCATTCTACCACTGCACTGGAGCCTACCCCAGTGATTCCCAGGCCTCATGCTAGAGGTTCTCTTATAAATCAGCTTACCTGTGGCTACCTTGGTTTCTAAGCCTCTGGCCTCATTCCAACAAAAACAAACAAACAAACAAAAAAAAGAAAACAACTCTCAAGCAGATCCCCTCTGCAGTACCAAATTAACCCTGACAAATATTTAGGCTCAAAGACAACTTCTGTAATTACAGATTCTAGACCTGCTGTAGCTTAAAGGAATTTTAAGTAAAAGGAAATAGGTACTGCAGAGAGTTTTAAGGGTGAGTGGTGGCTATCCTTAACTCCTGTAAAACAGGCTCACTTTGGTTGGTCTCCGGCCTTGGCTTGCTAGATGGGCTTGCCGTTTAGCTTGGCTTTCGAGATAAAGCAGTAGAGGAAGCAGCAGCAGAGGAGCCAGTGGGTGGGGCACCTTACCCCTCTGCTCCAAGTCCCATCTGCCTCACCCCTGTGCTTAAGTACTTTGTCTAGATCTGTCCTCCCAGGGCCCACTGGAATGGCCTCAAGAACATTTCCTTCCCCTAGCAACCTCCTGTCTCAAACTGCTCTCTCAAAGTCAATTTGAGGGCCTCTGATCCAAGGGTACCTGCAAGTCTCTGTTAAAAGGGACAGGCCGAGCTTCATAAACAGGGGAAGAACATCATAGGGTGCTACAAAGATTCACCTCGGCATCACAGAGAACAAAAGCTACCACACAGCCTCCAGCCTACCATCGCCTTTCCTTTCCTGAGGCAAGGCCATCTTTACTCATCTCTGACTGAACAGCTTCCTCATGGCTCCTTCTTCACTCCCCTTTCCTTCCCTTCACCTCAGAGAATTTCTGTCTTGGAAAAGGGTCTGCTTTCAAGACTTCCAATGTCGTTCTAGAGTAAAGAGTTAGACCTATGGGTCTCAGACACTCAGCGTGATATCTGCTTGCCAGGGCTGTCTCATTTCAAACAAGCTCCAGGCCTAGTATTCCCTCACGGTATCTTCCTCTTTTAATCACTCCTGTTTTCACACTCCATATTCTGAAGAAATGTCCCAACGGTCATCATCTCTGTCTATACTTGCCACTGTGTAGTCTGTCATTTTCTTCCTTTTACTTTGAACCACCAGGCTCCAAACCTTTGCCCCAAATAGTTCAACTTTATTTCCTAAAGCTATCCACAGAAGTGTGAACAAGATGTCCTGGCAAGGAGCTGTGTCTACACAGACTGATCCACTGAGTAGAACTTCAGTAAGATAAGGGGACTGGAATAATGTAGGACTAATTAGCTCATCTTGAGCTAGCTTTAGCCTCCATAATAGCTCTCCTTGCCCTCACTGTGTCAGAACTAACATGGTGGGACTAGTCAACAAACACTTTTAGACATACGTTGCCATAGCACAGCACTAGCTTCTGACAACTCCACAACTAAGAATGACATCAGATACGAGGCCCATGGGAAAGCCTCCCCAGCTCACCGCAAAAGCCTCTCTGATTCATCTACCAGTGTGTTTTAAACCTGCCTTGACTTAGGATTTTCTTGATTCTGTATAACTATAAAACCTGTTTCCACAGTGGAACATGGAATTTGGAGTGACCCAAATCTATGTTCCAGAGCCATGGTCACTCAAATTTAGCTCTAGAATAAACTATCTTTTCTTTCCTCTAAGGTGAAAGCTATCCTTTCTGTGTCCATAGAAGGGACTTAGCCCACCAGTGGGGGAGGGGGAGGGAATGGCCAGTGAGGGCTCCTGACCTGCTTCATCCTCCTAGCCGGCTTTATCCAGAGCAGCTCTGATGTGTTTTCAAGTAGACCATGGGTACAGGTTCCCTGGTAATCACAGTTTCTAACCTGAAGAGCTTTCCCAAGCAAGGAAGGAGCTGCTACCCTAACGGTCTCTCATTGGGAATGCACTGTTGCAGGAAACACTCTTGTGAGAAAGGTCTGCAGAACGGGCACCAGCTATTCTGTAACTTCTACCCACATGGCTCCCCCTCAGAACTAACACAGGCCAATAACTTTCACCAATGACATGAGGCCCTTTTCTATTCTGTTTCCATGGCAACGCTGATGCGGTGCTCTGCAAATGCGTGTGCCTTCATCTGCAAACAACCTCGAGGCAGGAAGCACGTGTTCGTATCCATCTTACCTGTGCATCTTTATTTCCCATTGTTCTCCACACAAGGCCCCTGATTAAATTAAGCCAGCTTCCATATTCATTCAGAGAAAACCAAATAATTCTGACCTCTTAGACCTTCTTCATTCATGAAGCCTCCCCTCCTAGGGAATGAGGATTGTCTGATCTGGACCGCATGTCCCTCCCAGGGTCTGGCGCAAGTTCTGCAGCTTCCAAAAGGCTGAGGCACGGAGTTCACAAACTCCAGAAAGCTATGCCATCTTGGGAAAATGACTCAGCCCCTACGCCTGTACTTCCTTGATATGGAAAAAGGAAAAACTCTGGCCATTACAGGAAGAGCTAAATAAGGGAATAATATCATTTAGAGGAGTTAAAAATTGTCAACACCTACCGCTCTACCTACTTTTAGCCTTATTGTTTTTGGTCTTGCCTATATGGAACAGAGCAATCTGTTGTAACAGAGCAATCTGTTCCATGAGATTTTTTTGAAACTCATACATTCACTGATGTTCAGTCTGGGATGGCTCTGTAATGTTTCTCTTACTCTAATTTCCTTAGGTTAGACAGGTAGCACCACAGAGGCAGTTTATTTCAGTGATGCATGGCCCACTAAGCACATACGATATACTCTCAGACAGTGATAGAAATGAAGATATTTTAGAGGCACATTTGTCCCAATTAGATGACCTTACAAAACGTAACTGAAGCCCAGAAAATGATGAGTCAGTGGTGGGCAGGACCACACCTTGACCAGCACTATGGAGATATGTAGATGCTTATGTTCTCTGCCCTCAATTTAAACTTTAATTGCCACTCAAGACGCTGAAGATGGTGACCTTTCGGGACCCTGAAGATGGACCTGAGGGTTCACTGGATCTTTCTGTTCTTCTTCCCAATGTTGTCATATTGAAATAACTATCTCAGTTTTCTGCTTTCTACTTGGCTCTTAAGTGGCTACTGAGAATGGGAAACCAAACCTGGCTTGGAGAACAGGCTTCGAGATGAAAATGTGGACCAACAAATTATTAGGACCCTGTGAAATCTCTGTGAGAGACAAGTTTACCCATTGGATGGGGGGTTTTCCATCTCCCAGCAGATTTCTGGGAAAATTCCCATTTCTTTGGGGTTCACTGTTTTAATCATGTGAGCTCTTCTCTTCAGAATACCTTCATTTCTGCCAGGCCAGTTAGCCCCTCCCCCCAGTTTCCATTTTAACTCCTCAGTCTTGAGAGGAATTTGTCTGTGTTTAAATGAACACAGACAGAAATGAAAGGAGGTTAGAACATATTTATTGTCAGCTATCGATGCATAAAAAGCATTTTCTTCTAACCCCTTGACTTTGGGAAGAGCTGGCACAACCAGCTTCATCTTGATTTGAGAAAAGGGTTTATCATACAGCCCAGACTTGCCTCAAACTTAATATCCTTCTGTTTTAGCCTTGTCAAGGCCAGAATGACAGGAAAACACTACCATGCCCAGTGACTCCATTTTAACTCTGACAACATACCCCTTTTCTCCACTTCTACTATATGGCCACGGTTCTTAGAGAAACTATTTTCTGGAACAACAAGGAACATACAGTGAACATGTCCGTATCCCAGTACGGTTGCTTTATTTTATGAAACAGGAGTTAGTGTAGCACAGGCTGACCTCAAACTTCCTATGTAGCCTAAAAATTCCTGGCCCTTCTACCTTCACTTCCCAATTGCTAGGATTATGGGCATATGCCATCAGACCTGGCTCACCTTATGTACTTTGACTTTTAACAAAAAAGTAAACTATTAATCCTTTAGTAAAGAAAATCTTTTAACTATATGATCCCAAAGCCATCATGGAATTAACTTTGGAAACATTCTACAGATCAATCAATGTCTTTAGCAACTATAAACCGCAGAATTGGGAAAAAAACCCACTGGTCTGATTCATGTTCTACTGTAACACTGCATGCAGAAGATAGCTGCATCCAAAGGTTAGGTTGTACTGCATATGAATCATCAGCCTTCCGCTGAAGGAACGATGTCCCCTGAGGAACACAGTGTTAATCATATCTTTGTTACCCAAGGATTTCATAACAGATGCTGCTGAGAAGGAGCTTCCCCCATATGGCTGCATTTAAGGCCTCTCACTTCCTGGATCAACACTGCTAAGCCTCAGCCAGGACTGTGCCTTCCACATTTTAGTAGCCCCACAAGGCTGATGCAACCAAAGCTACCCTTTCCTTATGAGGACCCCACATGCCACCCACCCTAGGAAGCGTATTTCCTCACATTCCCACAGCCCTGTGATGTTGTATGTCTCAGCCTTGACTGTAGCCCCAGCTTCACAGTAAGCAGTTTGTCTATCTTAAAGAGACAGAATATAATGGTCTGCCATATAATCTTTGTTATTTGGTATTGAATGGAATATAGTGGCTACATGTGGGGGAAACATACTGAAAAGTAGATGTATTCTGCTGTCATCTTTTTACTAACAGCAATTATGAAATTAAAACTGTACTCTACTGTAAAGCCCCTGACTCCCGCCATATAGAATAAATATATCTATGTGTTTATTTAATAAATGTTCACGTTATCAGATATGTATTGTTTGTTCTATGCTAGACACTGAATGCTATGAAGATAGTAAATACGAGACAATCACACCTAAGAGTGCAGTGAATTCTTCGTATTAGTTGTTTGTGGCAAAAAAAGTTATACATCTCTTACTGTAATGTATAGATATATTTGAGACACTCAAAATGAAGGGCTAAAAAAATAGCACATTGGAAAACATTATGGCTAATAACTAGTTTTTTATAACCATAGGAAGAAAATAATGTGTTTTTTTTTATTTATAAAAAGAGACATAGGAAAAGCCCATGGACTAAAGCCAAGACCACTCAAGATGGCTGTGGTTGCTCTGATCTAAGATCCCAGCACTAGAAAGGTCAAGGGAAGAGAATTGCTGCATGTCTGGAGCCAGCCTAGGCTACACAGTGAGACTGTGTCTCAAAAAAACCCAAGCAAGCAAGCAAAGAAAGAAAGAAAATATTGGGCTCTAGAGGACTCTGGTTCAATTCCCAGCAATCACATGGCAGCTAATAACTGTAGGTAACTCCAATTCCAGATCGGACAGCCTCACACAGACATCATTTAGACAAAACACCAATGCACATGAAATAAAAATAAATCATTAAAAAATATATTTAAAAAGAAAGAAGAATTCTTGAGATATAGCAAAAAAATCACATGTGGTTCTCATGTAATTTTTTTTCTTTTATGAAACAAAGTTTTCTTTAAATTATATGGTGTCGGACAATCATCCTCAAGGTCTCCTGAACTTAGTGTCTTGAATGCTGGGATTATAGATGTGTGCTGTCACACCCAGCCCGTGTGTGTGTGTGTGTGTGTGTGTCTATATCTATATCTAGATATAATTTCTGTTATAATAGGAAACCTGAGCATTGGCTAGATAGTTAATGATACTGAGAAATCCCTGTCAAAGTCATCAGCTAGACTATGATACCATGGTATTTTTAAAGGGCATGTACTTTTAAAAATATATAGTGAAATGCTTATGGAAGAAACAACACATTTGAGATTTGCCTGAAAATATTTTAACAACCATCACAAATTGTTCCTGTAGTCAAAACAGGTCAAATATCTATGATGATATTGAGAGTCAGGAAAAGGATAGAGGCACTGATGAAGAAAATCTGATCAGGAATTGATTAATATCAAAATTAGGGTGTGATCTAGGGGATAAATTTTACTCCTTCCTATATGTACAAAAATTTTCCACAGTAAAAACTACATCAAAATTCATTATTAATTCTATGCTATTTTTAAATCATATTATTTATTTATTGTGTGTGTGTGTGTGTGTGTGAGAGAGAGAGAGAGAGAGAGAGAGAGAGAGAGAGAGAGAGAGAGAG
>NW_021620984.1:7710055-7757747 GCF_004785775.1 Grammomys surdaster
AGAGAGAGAGAGAGAGAGAGAGAGAGAGAGAGAGAGAGAGAGAGAGACTATTATGTGCATGTCTGTAGAAGCCAGAAGAATGCTTTGGATCTCTTGAAGCTGAAGTTAAGGAGGTTGTGAGCCACCTGACATAGGTGCTGGGAAACAAACTCAGGTCCCCTCGGCACAGTCTTAACCACTGAGCTGCCTCTCCAATCCCTATTCCTGAGCTATTTTAAAATAAATCAGAAACCTTAAAATATCAACAATGAAACAAAGTAGTCTACCTAAAATATTTATTATAAATAAATAAATAAATAAATAAATAAAATATTTATTTTTTCATCACAGAGATAAGAGTCTTTCAACCTGGAACAGCTAGCTAAGATTTCCCTCAAACTCTAACTACAGGGGCTAGAGAAATGGCTTTGCAGTTATGAGCACTCGCCACTCTCTAAGATGATCTGGGTTCAATTCTTGGTACCTACATGGAGTCTCACAACCGTCCTTTACTCCAAGGGGTCTGAGGCCTCTGCAGGTACCAGGCATGTATACGATGCACAGACATCAAGGCAGACAGCCTATACACATAAAGAAAATCTAACAACAGATAGCCATATGTATTCACAATTCTATACCTACACATTACCTACAAATTCAACCAATCACTGATCTGCACAAAATATATATAAACTTTTCTTATTGTTCTCTAAATGATACAACACAACTCTTATATTAGATATTAAAAGTAACCAAGGGGTAATTTAAGGTAAATGAAGATGTGGATAGGTTCTACACAATCAGATACAAACACTACTACAACATTTTCCATGATGGTACCTGACAGGGGTAGAGAATCCTTGAGACCAGCCAAATACCCTCACGGTATACACAGGATGCTATCCCTTCTGAAGTCTAATGAGATATCTACATTACATCACTTTGTGGTAGGTTTTTTTTTTTAATAAATCAGAATGCTCACATATACTTCAAGTTCAGTTCTAAGGAGCCACGGGACCTTACACAAAAGCCACTTAACTCACTCTTCAGTCCCTTCCTCTGCACACAGAAGCCAGTAGCTTATAAGACCTCTTGGGTGTTCTTTGGGTCTCTAACTGTGCTGTCTGCTCTTTGCTTAACAACTGATGGGCCTCCCCAGTCGGGCATGGGATTATCTGACACCTTCCTGATATTTAACAAGGGCTATACATCTTCTATGCACTAAGATCACTGAAATATAGGGGAGTGATTAAAACTCCCAGTTGACTGAAAACCTCAAGCACACAGACCTGTCTCCATGGAAAACTCCTGGGACTTATATAGGATGATTCATTCACAAAGCAGAGCATAAACCACTAAAAACTCTCACTAATGGAGTATATGAACTACTGTGTCCCCAACCTAATGGCTTGTGACAGATATAAACAGAGTTAATAGTTCTTAATAGGGATAAAAATTTCTCTAGTTTTCAAACATATTTCACAGTCTGAACTCATATTTCACAGCGTTAGATACAAGCTGTTCACTGGAGCTCAGCTGGAGCTGAGAGACTGGACTGTCAAGCTCTGTGAATCAGTGATGTCATCTGCACAGTTTTCTCTGGGACACTGGTCTAGGCCTAGTATCATTATTATAATAAATAAATAAATAAATAAATAAATAAATAAATAAATAAATAAAGGTCATTTATTTCCAAGGCCAGTAAAGACAGAATTATCCCCTCTAGAGTGGACAAGTACTTGTGTCTGCAGGTGGGTACATGCAGAGGAGGACATGTAAAAAGCACGTAAAACACAATAGCAGAAGGGGGAAGGCCAAAGCCTCTGCCAAGGTCCTGACAGAACAGGAATCGTTAGGATATGGGCACTACAGGGGCTTTCTAAACAACCAAAGATTACCTTGATGTGCTTAACTTTCTCTTCTTTTTCTGTCTTTGGTTTCTTTCCTGTGGCAACAAAAACGGAGTTCTGGATCAATTCATTGAAGGGCGGAGAAACAGGGACTTTCCTACGTTAAACTCTTTCTGAAACCCACTGCCTCATCTATATGAGATCAACATTGCGAAGGCAGTGTTTCTGCTTTTGGTGCCTTCAAAGTCATTTATTTCCAAGGCCAGTAAAGACAGAATTATCCCCTCTAGAGTGGACAAGTATTCTACCCCTGAAAGTGACTACAGAGGCAGAAATAAAAAGACTAAAAGGGTTCTATTATGGACACCGAGGGATTGTTTACTTAGTCGGTAAATGGCTTTACCTTTCTTGGAAGGTCGTTCAGATAAGGGCAACATTCGGTAGACTCTGAAGGCGTTGTTTCCTTTCTTTATACTTCTGTCCTTCACTTCCTCGATATCAGGCAAAGAATTCATGGCACATCGAAAATTTGCTTTCCATGTTTTTGGATCTGGTTTATCTACTCCTGGTTGATGCTTTCCTAGCAAAATAGCCAGAGAGAAGGAAAGGGGAGAGGGGCATTAGACAAGGGAGAAATGTCTAAAACCAGTCCTGCGGGGTGGGGGGTGGGGGGTGTGTGTACAAAAAGCCGTTCTGTTCCAGTTGAACAACAACCCCACTTTGCTGAGACATTTCTAAGGTGCTGGCATTCAACTTTTAAAAAGTCTAGACAATGGGAGCCACACGGTGACAGCTGGTCACTCTGGCTCCACCGTATAGTTTGAGGGGAAAAATAAAATGGTAGAATTAAGATGCCAACTACATATTAAGACTAGAATGCCAACAAGCAGAATTAACAAGCTTCAAATATGAAGAAAAGGCCCACATCTAAAGATAGCTCTCTACAGAGTTTTTGTAATAAAGAAAGGTATTATTATATGTTAACAGTGCTAACTTACCCTGGTAACTATGAAGAACTTATCAGAATACCATGTCTGTGGGAAATTTAAAGACTGGGAACCTCTAGGATGGGTAGGACATCACTTCTTCTGAGTGATATAGCCTCTGCAGTTCATACATCTCCTAGATCACAGGATTCTCAGAGCTATCCTCACAAGGTCCTGATCCAGGTTAATTGTGTAATGAAAACAAAAATACACGACAGCAGCTGTGTGAATACACAAGGCAAGGTTTAATACCTGTGTGGATCGCCCAGTTTCTAAAGAGTGGGGCGTCCTTTTCCACGTCCCATCCGTGTCTAGCTGCATGCATCCAGGGGATCTGGAAAATCTTCTTTTCCTGAAATGAAAGAAAAAAGAAATTAGGTAAACACCGAAGCCATGGGCTTTGGCTAAAGACAACATGGACTTCTAAAGTTCCAGTGCTCAATTACACAGCTAAGCAAAACTGAGATTGTTGAGTGTCTGCAGGAAAGTCGACTGTAAAACAACCCATGGGCTGGGAAGGTGGCTCAGTTGGCTAAGTGCTCACTGTGCAGACATGAAGACCTATGTGTGAACACCCACATAAAAAGCTAGGTGTGGTGTATACCTATGGATTAGTTAGGGTTACTAGTGCTGTGATAAAACACCATGACCAAAGCAATTTGGGATTAAAAGGGTTTATTTAGGTTACACTGCTATATCACTGTCCATCATTGAAGAAAGTCAGGACAGGAACTCAAACAGGGGAGGAACCTCTAGGCAGGAGCTGATCCAGAGGCCATGAAGGAGTGCTGCTTACTGGCTTACTCCTCGTGGCTTGCTCAGTCTGATTTCTTATAGAGCCCAGGACTACCAGCCCAGGGATGGCACCACCCACCAAGGGTTAGAGCCTCCCATATCAATCACTAAGAAAATTCCTATAGGATTGTCTACAGCCAGATCTTACAGAGGCATGTTCTTAATTAAGGTTCCCTCTTCTCAGATGGTTTTAGCTTCTGACAAGTTGACATAAAACTATCCCACACAACTTGTAATCCTAGTGCTGGTAAAGTTGAGATCAGAAGATTCCTGGAGCATGTTCAATCTTGTACAGTCAGTAGGCTCCCGGTTCAGTGAGAGACACTGTCTCAAAATCAGAGGTGGAGAGCTATTGATGAGGACAACCAGCATTCTACATGCACGATAGGAAATCCATGAGTATGTTGTACACATGCAACATACACAATGTGAAGAAAAATAAAATAAAATGTAAAAATCCCACTAGCCCTACTGGGTCTCTAATTCTGATAATCTACCCAGGAGGAAATTCAGAATCTTGCATGGCCTGGCAGAACAAAAATTATTATAAGGCCAAAGGTGAAGATTTATGGTACAACATGTTCCATGCTTTGCTCCCCTCCCCTTTCAACTGACAACTAGCCACTGGCTGAAACTTCTAGAATGTATTTTATTACTTCTTGTCATGCTGCTAAAGGAATGTCTAGTGTATTGGAGACCACTGTCTCAGAAAGCAAATATCTTCAGTTTTGCATGGATATTTACTTAACATAGAGTGTAGTGTGTGTGTGTGTGTGTGTGTGTGTGTGTGTGTGTGTATACGTACTGTTCTAATCTCTCCCAGGTCCAGGTCCTGCTTTGGACATAATAGAAGGAAATGCAAAGATAACCAGTTTGGCAATAAGTTTAATATAAACTTTATACTAGATTCTACCTTTCTGACCACAACTCACAATGACTTCAATCAACCTAGCAAACACATGCAGAAACTAATGCTCCAGAAAAAGGTCCTACTCATAGTGAAGAAAAGGTCCTACTCATGTGTGAAAAGGAAGGTGGGTAGGCCTGCCCTCTGACCATGCCTGCCCTCTGACCATGCCTGCCCTCTGACCATGCCTACCCTCTGACCATGGCTGCACACTGACCATGCCTGCACACTGAACATATGACTGTGCATGTGCACATGAGACTCATTTTTGTTTCTTGCTATTGCCTAAGGAGTTAAGCTTATGATTTCCATTTTAAAAGTGAGAAGCTGAAGAAAGGAATCAATTATTTCACCAAGCAATTCTTGGTACAAAGTATCTAAAATCAAAACCAAGGTCATATGACACCCCCCATTACCCCACACACTGTCTCTCACCTTTTAGATTTGGATTCTCTGCCCTGTTGGATTCTATGGAGATTAAAGCCCAGGAATGTGGTGGGGTTGGGGTGAGTGAGGTAGGAAGGTGGGGAGGTGTGTTTTCTTCCTTTCTATTTTTCTTTCTTTCTTTCTTTCTTTCTTTCTTTCTTTCTTTCTTTCTTTTTGTTCTTTCTTTCTTTCTTCCTTCCTTCCCTTTCCCTCCCTCCCTCCCTCTTTTCTTTTCCTTTCTTTCTTTCTCTCTCTCTCGCTCTTTCTTTCTTCCTTTCTTTCTGTCTGTCTTTCTTTCTTTCTTTCTTTCTTTCTTTCTTTCTTTCTTTCTTTCTTACTTTCTTTCAAGTTTTTGGGTATTCCTGATAATTGCTAAATGCCAGAGATGCCAGCATCCTCCAGTGGGGAAAGAAAAAGAAGGTCAGTAGGGAATTTCCACCACCTGATCTCACACAGTGAACTCTAGAAAGAGACCCAGCTGTCTCAAAGGGACTTGAGACCTCTATACATAACCACTTACGGAGACTGAACTGATGATATTTCAAAATGCCAGAGAGTTTCCAAAACTGTTATTGGGGGGGGAAATAGACTGTATTTATAACAGTCAGTTGATAAAGAAGAACTGAAAGTGACTGACATTTTCATAAACACTTCACTGTTCAACATGTGTCGCCCACAGGTGGGCCAACAAGTCAGGGGACCTGAAGAAGGCTGAGTGGGATTTTAATTTTTTAATGTGCATGAAAAATCCAAGCGCAAAGTTACTTAATGTAATTTCTTATTTTCCTGTAAAAATGAATGCAAATGAAGAGGAACTGACCTGATGGAAAAGTTTTCCCTGATGCCTAGCTTTCAGAATGCTGCAAGGTGCTACCAAGATGCTGGGGAGGAAACAAAACCATGTCTTAAACTGTCAGTGGTCCAGCACTGGACTCTGCATACTATAATACAGACCAGCCAGGCAACGTGTCCACTGGCGCAGTGTGACATTGATGTCAGTAACCAACTTCTCTCTGCTTGCCTTTCAGGCCTGCTCTACAGGGGTGGATTTGTGTCTGGTATTGTAAACCTGGTCAAAAGTTCACGACTATCAAAGACATAAGCCCTGGTTGGGAACCCAAGACATTTTTTTCCCTAAATTCACATGTTTTCTTTTTTCTTTTTCTTTTTCTTTTTTTTTTTTGTTTTTTTTATTTTTCAAGACAGGGTTTCTCTGTATAGCCCGGGCTGTCCTGGAACTCACTCTGTAGACCAGGCTGGCCTCGAACTCAGAAATCCGCCTGCCTCTGCCTCCCAAGTGCTTGGATTAAGGGCATGCGCCACCCCTGCCCGGCGTCATGTTTTCAAACTACCTTCTATATTTTTGTTACCACCACAGAACAGAACTGCTCTCAGCCTTAGATGGATAAGCTCCTTTGTGCAGTGGGCAGCAGCCAATGCAGACTTGGAACTTGTCAGAGGTACTGAGTCACTAAGAGTAAGCGACTATTGAATTTTCAGTCCCAAATGAATTATCCACATCGAACTCCTCAAAACTCAGTCAAAGTCACAGACACAGGGGCAGAAAGAATGTAGTACTGGGAGAGGTGGGCGCTGGGGAGGAGTGCCGTGCCATCTCATGACCTTTGCCCCTGTGAACTAGCCCCAGCTATGTCTGCCACACAAGATAACACTTAGAACAGAAGGGAGATAGGCTCACAAAGTCTCTCACACCTGGCTGAGGAGCTATATTGTCAGTTGATGGCTGATCCGGAAAGGAGTGCCATTTTTCTTCAGAGGTGTGGCTGCTAATACATCACTCATGCTCTAGCTGATGGCCCACACCCGTGCACTTGTGTACTAATAAAACTCCCTGGATAGTTTAAAACAAAAGGAGTGAATATGAAGATCAGGGTGAGGTCCAGGAGGAGTGGGAACGGGATTAGGAACGGATATGATCAAAGTAGTGTTTACACGTGTCAAAGAACAAGTATAAAAGGTTTGCTAGATGAAACAGGTTCTGACGTAACACAACCTGAATTTGCTAGGTAACGTCTTTTCAAGCATTGTGTGTTTGTGGATGTGTACGCATACATGATTAAAGAACCCAAATAGACTTTTCACCAAAAAATAAAATAAAATTTTAAAAGGTATAAATATATGAAAATGTGCTGGTTGTTACCAATCACTAAAGAATTATAAACTAAAACAATACCTCCCCCCACCAGAATGTCTACAGAGGGAATAAAGGAAAACTAGAAGAGAAAAAGTGAGGATTTAGAGACACCGGAACTCGCATGCGCTGTGCGGGAATGTGGAATAGCACAGCCACTGTGGGAAATAGTCTGGTCATTCCTCAGAAAGGGAAGCACACAATGCTGGCAACACCACGAGTTTACTTAATGTCTGGGTGTGTACTCAAAGAATTATAAGTACTGAACAAAACTGATCTGTGGATGTGCACATTCTTACACAGCCCCAAAGCGGAAGCAGTCCAAACGCCCACCAGTTGGTGAACCCATCCACCGACTGTGGCACGTGCATACAGTGGACTAGCACTCCACGGAACTTCATGTATTTCACTGAATATCATTCCATTTAGTTTACACAGATCAGGAGCAAGGTATTGACACACACAACCTCATGGGTGGACTTGGCAAAGATTATTCTAAAAAAAAAAAAAACAGACACAACAAAAGGAACACAAAGGGAACAAACATCCAATTGTCCCGTCTATATGGAATATACAGGAAGTTCAAAGCTGTCGAGGCTAAAGGCAGCTCAGCAGTTCCCAAGAACTTAGGAAAAAAGAAATGAGCAGGGACTGTGCGTTGAGTACGGTGTTTTCTTTGGGTGGGGTGAGAAAAGTTCTGGAAGGAGTTGGTAGATGGCTGGGCAATGCCCTGCAGGTGCCCAGTGTCTCTGAAATGTACACTCTAAGTTAGTTAAAGTGGTAAGATTTTAAAAATCACATATAGCTTTTAACTAGTTTTTTCTTATTGCATAAAAAGCACTGCTGAATAAATATATCCCAGAGCTTAAAATTATTTTCATGCAAGAGTGTAAGTTTCATTCTAGACATGCATTTTATATTGTATTTATATGTATGTATGTCTGTGTGTGCAGGACAAGAGGGCATTGGATCCCTGGGAGCTGGGGTTACAGTTGGTTGTGAAGCACCCTGACATGGGTGCTGGGAACTGAACTAGAATCTCCTTCAAGAGCAGTATACTCCCTTAACTGCTGAACCCATCTCTCTAGATCCAAGATTCATTTTTAAACTGAGATCTTTTTAACAAGGATACTTGTCAAAGATCCTCTTGATTCAAGGGACAGGAACCGTGTTGCAACATGTCTGCATAGACCTTGAGACATCTTCAGAGTCCAGTGACCCAATCCTTCATGGTCTTGCACACATGGTGGCTGTACAGACTTCAAATGGAAAGAATGAATCTGAGTCCTTCCATGTGTGCATATGAACAGAACTGCCCCACTGAGGGAGAACTGGCTGAGACTGTCTTGAGCAAGGTGAAAGGCACATACACACACACACACACACACACACACACACACACACACCTCGGTCACCATGGAAACCAGTTCTGTTTTCTCCCTCTGCTTCCCCCCACACACCAACACTGATAAGATGTTCTAACTAGTTTGTTCCTTCTGTTTGGACTTTTCACCCTCTACAGAGATAGTCTGATATTTACAAAAACACAAGCCTACTTGAAAGTGAGAAAAGAAAAAGGTCGACAGTCCAAGGAGTGGCCGCCGTGCCTTGGTCTAAACAAATCTCTACTGTGAATACCAACAACCAGAATAGTAATTACACAGAACTACGAGAAAAAAATGATGAACTGAGCAGTAGATGCTTTCTGCATTCCTAAATAAATGGCCTGGCAAAAATCACAAGCAACCGTACAGATAAATCCAGAACTAGACTCTGTTTTCCAACCAGTCAATGACAGAAAGCAAGTTAAACAGGGCACTTACTGCTCACAGTTAGAAGAGACTTAAAAGTCGTAAAAGCAAACTTGCAAACCAAACACAGACGTATGCCAAAAAGACTATACACCACAGCCAAGTTTGCTTTATTCCTGAAATTCAGAGATAGTTCAATATTTCCAAGTCAATAAATAAAATAAACCACATAAGTGGACCAAAATCACATGATCATCTCAATAGATGCAAAATCTACCATGCCTTCATGACAAAATTCCTAGAAAAAGTGGGCTAGAAGGAATATAATAAAAGCTGTATGTTAAAAAGTCAAGACATCATCCTAAATGAAGAAACACTTGAATCCATATGAGAGAAATCAGGAATGAGCAGAGATGTCCGCTATCTCCGTTCTCTTTCAGTATTGTGCTCAAAGCACCAGCTAGAGCAACAGGGCAGGAGAAGGAAATTACAGGGATACAAATAGGGAGAGATGTCAAACTATCTCTATTTGCAGATTACATGATACCATACATTAACGATCCCCAAAACTTTACTGAAACACTTCTAGAAATGATACATTCAGCAGTGTGGCAGGATACAGAATGGAGAACACATCTTCCTTCAACAACTTGGTGCTGGGGAACTGTCCATAGACAGAAGAAAGAAAACAAGACCCGTATCTATCACCTTTTGTGAAAACTAACTCAAGTAGATCAAAGACCTAAAGGTGAGACCTGTAAAACTGAAACTCTTATAAGAAAACATAGGCAGTGCCTACCGTATACAGGTGTAGGAAAAGACTCTCAGAATAGGACTTCATTGGCTTGCACATTAAGGTCAACAAGTGACAAGTGAGATTTCAAACTAAAAAGTATGTCTTCCACACAGCTAAAGAAACAGTCAACAAGGTATTGGGTAAGCTAAGAGAATGCATGGGAATCACTGCCAGCTACACATCGGACAGAGAATTAACATCCAGAGTATGTAAAGAACTAAAAAACCAGAGTCAAACAAAGAAACAAAAGACCCACTTAGAAATTGAACCTAAATCTGAACACAGAGTTCTCAAGAGAAGAAAACAAAGTCTAAGAAATATCTAAAAAAAAAAATTAATAATGTTCACCATCCCTAGCAATTAGGAAAATCCAAATCAAAACAACTCTGAGATTCAATTGCACTCTGGTAGGAATGTCAAAGATTAATAAACAATTGACAGCAAAGGCTGGAGAGGGGATGTGGCAAAAGCAGAACTCTCGTTCACTGCTGGTAGCATTGCAAACTAGTCCAACCAGTCTATAAATCATTGTGGGGACGCCAAAAATAAATCTACCATGTGACTAAATGGTCAACCTGAGAACACACATATAAGTAACATTATACAGTCTGAGCAGGTTATATTTATGGTTTAAGAATAAATATCAATGGAAGAAAAAGAGGCCATGAATTTAGAAGAGTGTGGGGGCAGGGGATGCATGGAAGAGTGCAGAGGCCAGAAAGAGAAGGAGGAAGTGGTAGACTTATATTTATAACCTCAAAAATATAAATTATTTTTAAAAGGTATCTTGAGAATACACAAGGTATATAAATGTAAGTGGGACAGTAAAAAAAAATATATATTATTGACTTTGTCCAGCTGACGATAGAGTAGATAAGAAGATATCTTTAAATCTTACAGATATACATTATCATCCAATGACTTTCAGATAACACCCCCTCCTATCCACACAGAAAAGATAAAGCTAGATAG
The DNA here is from genome assembly GCF_004785775.1 of Grammomys surdaster. NCBI lineage: Eukaryota > Metazoa > Chordata > Mammalia > Rodentia > Muridae > Grammomys > Grammomys surdaster. The sequence continues at coordinate 7,720,670 of NW_021620984.1, forward strand.
AAAAAAATCTGATTGTGGGCAGAGTGGGTCTTCTATTCATTCTAGACATATGACTCAGCCATACTGTGCCATTTGCAAATTCGGTCATAAAAAGTAGATGGCCCTTCCAGGGTCTCTTACACAAGTTGGTAAGGATGCTGCTCTGGCAACTTCTTAGATGTTCACTTGGACTCTTCCACTGTGGCTGGGCCCTGTTACATACAGGGGTCCTTCAATTTTATTAGAAGTAGGACATGAAAACAAATTAAGGCATAATTAATTAATGGCTGGATTCTTCCTTGGAGATAGGCATGATAGTGGGCAACCTTTTCTTCAGTCTCTCTTTTTTCTTTCTTTCTTCCTCTTCCTCTTTCTCCTCCTCCTCTTCTTCCTCCTCTTCCTCCTCCTCTTCTTCTTCTGCCACGGTTTCCATAGATAGCCCATTTAGACTCAAATATTCAGCAATGCTGAGTATGAAGGTTACAGATATATACCACCAAGCTTGATTATCTTAGTGTAAAACAACAACAACTACAATGAGAATAGCCATTTATTTGGGTTCCTTGACTTTATTCACAGATTCACAAGCCACTCTATATCAAAATCCTTTTATTTATTCAGATACTAGGTCTGGCACTATACATAGAGTACCATTAGGACAGCCATATACTGTACCAACAGCTTATAGGCATGGGTAAACATGTATCCTGAGCATCTACTGCTATGGTCTGGATGTACCCTGAGTGAGTATTGCAAAGGCTTGCTTTGTCTGCAGTGTGGATGGGTTAAGGATGGGAGTCCAGTGTAGAATGGATCAGTGCTGTTTAGAGGAGTGGATTGAGTCTGGTAGAACTACTCTCGTTCCTTAAAGAATTTGCTGCTATTTTTTAACATCAAGTTGGACCCTGCCCAGGTCTTTTCTCTCAGCTTACAGACTCATATCTTCTGCTGTTAGCCATGTTGCAAAAAAGCCCTTACCAGGACTTGGGCTCCATGCTGTACAGAAGCTTCAGCCACTGCACTATGAGTCAGATAAATTCCATGATATGCAGATTAACACATTCTGTTACAGCAACACAGAGTGAACCAAGACACCAGCTGTGGTGGAAGAGAATCACAAAGTCTTAAGGATGGTTCATCTGTTTTACTAGAATCCCAACAGTCTTCAACGGGAAATGAGGTTTTGCAAAGACATCCAGCCAGTCAAAATACTAACAGGGGTTCTTTAGTGTACTTGTGAATAGCAAGGAAAGAACAACAGGCTCTCGGTAAAGTATTTATGTCAACAGATGAATGCCAAAAAGCCTCAGTTAGAGGAAACCGATTTAAAAAAAAAAAAAGACGTCCATAGGAGTTTGGTTATGAATAGAAAATACTCTGACCCATCTGAGGCCTCTACTGTCCATGTTCACAGACACACACCTACTGTAGCTTAGCCCTTGTGGGTTACCTGCCAAACAGGGACCCCCAGATATAGAGCAACCTAGGCATTCCTGTGTCAACGTTGTCCTGAGAAGTGGAGGAAGCTTGAGATAGTGATCAATCAGATGGCCTCAGGTCCAGCCTAGTAGAAGTGTTCAAGAGATGACCAGCATGCCCCCTTCCCCAGTCTTCTTTTGGAAGAAAATTGTGGTGTCACAAGCCAGAGCAGGGAAACTCAGCAGGGAAGGGCCCCCTGAGCATGCTAAGGGTTTAGTAATACAAAGAGAAATTGTTGCCTCTGGCCCTTGAACAGCAAGGCTAGGGATGTATCTCAGTGGCAGTGATTTGCCCAGTATGTACAAGGCCTTTTTATCCCCAGCACTGGGGGTAGTGGGTAGCATACAAGAAGCCCCCATGAAGTGTCCCCTAGAGGGGACACTTGTTCCTTAAAGCTGTTATAAAAGTGACTTAAAGTAGAAATACATTCTATCACAATTCTGAAAGTTAGAAATCCAAAATCAAGGTGTTAGCAGAATTTCAATGTTTTAAAAACTTCTAAAAGAGACTCTTTCAGCCTCTGATAGCTCCAGGAGTTCCTGGGCTCTGGCTTCACCACACCTCCTGGCTCCACAAAGCTCTTCTCTCTCTCTCTCTCTCTCTCTCTCTCTCTCTCTCTCTCTCTCTCTCTCTCTCTCTCTCTCTCTCTCTCTGTGTGTGTGTGTGTGTGTGTGTGTGTGTGTGTGTGTGTGTGTGGTGTGTGTGTGTGCACCTTCTTCAGTCTCTTCTAAAGACACCTCTCCTTAGACTTAGAGCACAGGCAGGTAATCTAGATGCTCCCATCTTGAAGTCCTGAATTGCATCTGAAACTCCCAAATAGGGCCACATTCCCAGGTTATAGAGATTGCCATAGGTCTTTAGAGCTAGAGACTACTGGTCAACCTCCTGTAAATGCCACCCAACTATAGGTTGCCAGAGCCTACTTGACACAAAAAGAACAACGACACTTTGTGTTCTCTACATACAGACATGGTTCAGGAGGAGCAAAAGAGAGAATAGGAAACTCTGGTGTCCGAAAAAGAAAAAGTGGAAACAGAACACTTGCTTTTTTTGAGAATTAAGAAACACACGCTTCGATCTCACATCATGAACCCAAACTGGGGCCTTCCTTACCTCTCTGTACCTCAGTTCCATGGTCTGCAACATGGAAAATAAAAGCCCTTTCCCAGAGTAGGGATTAAGTGAGTCAATGTATGCAACCCCTTGCTTAGATGAGTAAGTGGCAAAAAGTACTTAACAAATGCCAGCTGCCATTGCTTTACCTGTACCCATCATCTCCCTACACTGTCTCCGAACTACCATCCCTCTCTCCTTATACCCTTAGTTGGATTGTTGTCCACTGAGCTCTCCAGGGTGACCTGAGCTCTTGCTTGTGTTTGTAGAAGAGACTAAGCATACACCTGAGCCTCAGCTTGTGAGCCTGGAAAGAATACATACAAAACCTTCCAGTACATGACAGGACAGATAAAGCAAGTATGTAGTTTATTTGTTTCTATTTTCTCTGTGCCCCATCCTTTCTGAAAGAAAGGACACAAGCAGAGATATTCAATTACAGTCTTGTTAAATTCAAAATAAACAGGCAAGAGAAAGGAAAAGGTTCAAGAGGAATCTGAGAAGATAAATTGAAACCAGAAGTTTGTTTTGTTTTGTTTTGTTTTGTTTTGTTTTGTTTTGTTTTGTTTTCGCTGCAATATCTTTTTCACTCATTAAAAGCAGGCCACAGACTGCTTTCTGGCTTTAAGCTCTTACACCTGGTGCAAAAATAAAGCCTGACCCATTAAATTATTCACCGTGTCCTGTAGATTAAAAGATGGAGAGGAAGAGGAAAGAGAGGTTTGCTCAGAATTCTTGGTGTTCTTGGTGAAAGTAAAAAAAAAAATCTCCCTTGGGCCTCCATAGGGAAGGCATAACGTATTCTTCTTAGCTGTTCCTCTAAACCAGTGGTTCTTAACCTATGGATCAAGACCTCTCTGAGCGTCACATATCAGACATCCTGCAGATCAGATATTTACACTACGATTCATAACAGTAGCAAGATTACAATTATGAAGTAGCAATTAAATAATTTTATGGTTGGGGGTCCCCATAACATGAGGAACTGTATTAAAAAGATCACAGCATTAGAAATGCACACACATGTGCATTTGGGGAAATGTAAATAATTAACAACTACTTTGTCAGGGCAGGTAGACACACAGTAGGGTTTCATATAAAGACAGTACATATACTTGTTTGTTTGTTTGTTTGTAGCTTGTTTTCTGAGACAGGATCTTACTTTGTATCCCCGCTACCCTGGAACTCACTCTGTCAAACAGACTGGCCTAGACTGGCAAAGATCCCCATCTGAGTTCATCTGCCTCCCAAGTTCTGAGATTAAAGGTAAGAGAGACCACACCCCCAGCATGACAGTACTCTTTCCCTTTTAAGGGAGATGAGCAAAAGAACCTTTTAAAGGACAGGGATAGTGGTAACACAGCACTCAGGAGGCAGAGGCAGGAGGATCTCTGTGAGTTCAAGGCCAGCTTCCTTACAGAGTTTCAGGATAGTAAGACTACACAGAGAAACCCTGTCTCAACAACAATAACAAAACAAAAACATAAATGGAACCTTTTAAAGGTTAAAGTCCTCCACTCAAACAAACAACAAACAAACACCCAACACCATGCAGTCCACGTATCCTTTAGTGCTTGAGCAGTAGGAGAAGCCAAGAGCGGATCTGAGGACAGAAGGGAGAGTCACCTGGAAACAAAGGTACTCAGGTTGAGGTGAGAGTGTGAGAAAATGATGAAAAAAAACTTAAAAAAAATAAAACTTTATTGTAAAGTACTTGCAGGTGAGATTAGCCAGACTCAAAGTCTACACATTTCAGTGACCATGTATATAGTGCGTGCAGTCGAGCTGAAGCTGGGGGATTCCACAGTGGACTTCATAACTTCACTATCCATTATATTTTTATGTACTTATCCACTACAAAGATAACTACGTTAAAAAAAAAAAGTAAATCAATGACAGTTCAAACTAGAAAACCAATTAGCTTTATACACCCTTCATGACTCACGGGCCCATTACCCATAGTCCATCGTTCCTCGTCACTTAAAATTCACCCTTTCCCTGTGTCCTGCTGTCTTTCAGAAATGTGGCCAAAACCTTTTTGATAGATGAATTCGTGTTTTTTAATCACTGTTAGGAATGAGCATAAGATTCTGAACACAACGTTATTTGGTGGTCCGGTGGGCACGCTTTCAGCAAGAAACGCCCACCTTCTCTTTTCTCTTCTTTCCTCCTTCTCTTCCTCTCTGTCTCTGTCTCTCATTTTTCAGAACACACACACACACATACACACACACACAGAGCGTACCTACCTTGTTCAGCCACTTTAGCCCTGGTATCGTATTTGAATTTATCTGCTCCTCCAGCCACGGGCGCATGCGCATCCGTTCCACCGGCATGGTACCCTGTGGCAAAAGAGAAGCACAGCATTTGGTATTTCTGCGACTGACTGTCTCATCTGCACCACAAAGTTCTACCCACCTCCCCCCCGCCCCATCCCCGCTCGACCCTTCCCAGCAGCCTCTTCCTAGGCAGGAGCTGAGTATATTCAGTATATTCAACTTCCCTGCCACCTGCTCTTTCGACAATCCTGTTTCCCAGGACCAGACCAGGCCAATCTTCACGCTGACTCTCAGCTGAAAGAAGTTTTTATGGACATGGTATGCCTGCCATCCACCCAACTAGCAGTAGATCCAGACGCCTCTTAGTGACTTTGTCTCGAGTAAACCTTTACCCTTCCTCTCTGTGCCGTGCTTAGAGAAGAACTGTCAGCATGTCAGACATTCAAAGACCAATATTTTACCTTCCAAAAGGGAAGCAAATGTCAGGTAAACAGTCCTGAGACAGAGCTGTGGAAACCAACACATTCCCTGAGGACCTAAGGTGCATCAATACTTTGACCTCTCAATAGTACCACTAAAGTACGGATTAATTTAGTTCACTGAAGGTTTAAGGTTTGTTACTGCCTAGTCACTCCTCCTAGACGTACTCTATGTTCAGGGCTCAGTACTCACTTCCCTGTTCTCATCTTCACTTCCTCATCCCCCAGTACACTCTCTTAGTCACTGCATCCGTCATTTTCCTTCCATTCCAGCCTCCCTGCCCTGACCTCACTTGCATGCCTTTCTCCTTTGCTCATTTTCCCTTTGAAAAATCACTTGCATGGCTGGAATATCTTCCCTCTACCAGGCCACACACTGCCTCCCCCCAACCCCTGACATCACACACACACACACACACACACACACACACACACACACACACACACTCCTACCAGACTCTACAGCCGTCTTTCTTTTTCCCACCCAAACACAGCCCCTGTGGAATAACTAATAAAGCTGCTACCGACTCTACGCCCGACATCTTCCTACTCATGTCGGTACATTTACACTCAGTCTGACGCCTGGAATGGAAGGAGACATTGACTCAGGCTTCCACTCTCTAAGACTTCACCGGCAATGTGACCTCACAGTCCTCTCTTCAACCTGCAACCGTCTCGTGTCTTTAACGCCTTCCCTCCAAACTTAACTAAAAAAATCTGTACAGATGACTGTGGATTGACATGATTCATGCCACGTAACTCTCTCTTCCGTTTTGCCAAGCAATCCTCTGTGCTCTACCCTCTACCCTCTATCCTCTATCCTCTGTCCCCAGCTGGTGCCAAGAAAGCAAGCACCATGACACGAATCAGCAAGGGCTTCTTCACCTTTGTTCATGGGCGCCATCCCGATTCTCCTGTACACTGCCCCCACACAAAGCTCAAGTCCACTGTGTGTCTTAATCACACCCAGCTCTTCCTTCCTCCTGGGCCTTATCAATCTTTATCCAGCTTCCAAGACCTAGCCTCTATACTTCTCACAAAGGTCATTCCAGAGCACTCCAGCCTGAAGCAACCCGTCCTCTCCCAACTCCTACACCACTCAAGATCTTACTCCGATTATTCCAGAACCAGACATTGCTTTAGGGCAGCTGTTTTAGTCCCGGCTTTCATCTCATCTCCTGTTATGCCTATAAAGTGTTCAGCTGTGCACAGCCTCACTTTCCCAATGCAAACTGTAAGCTCTTTGAGAGGATGAACGTCACTCCTCAGAGTACAATGCATAATCCTATAAAAACCCAAGGTCCGCCTTCTACACAGTAAATATCCAACACAAGGACCAGGCAAGTTCTGAGCAAGCGAGGCAAAGCTGCCATGGAAGGGTGGCCTCATGTAACATCTGCAGGCTCCAGGTGGCCATTCTTTTGAGACAGAAATAAAAACCTTGGAGACGTTACAAAAGGACCTGGAACGGTGATGAGCAGTCACCAATACAGCTGCTTTTCATGAATCTCAAATTCGTTCCGTCCGTGCATTCATTCACTCTCTTAGTCATTCATCATCCATCCATTCAAAGATCGTGGATAGAAAAGGAGGTTCTGAGAGTTGGACAGGATAAAACATCTTGATTCTTACAGGACTCTTTAAAGACATGAATTAGAAACATGAAGAGTCCTGTGTACAGGTGTAAGAGTTGCCAGAGAATTCTGGGAACACTGCCATCATAGAGGCTCTGCCTTACAGAGCAGTGACCACAATCTCCTCAAATCTTCCCTTAGAGGAAGACCTCAAGACATGGAATGGGACAGAGTCACAAAAGTGGGGACAGTTTCAGGAGTCATGAGTATCGAGCAATGGTCGCCACTTCTACTTCTGAGGTGATGTAACAGGAGTGATGCTGGCACGCCTAAACTCAGTGGCAGGGAAGGATGAGGGGCAGGTGAGGAGCCATACTTCCAGTCCAAGATCATATCAGTATATATTTCTCCCCATGCTTTCTTCACAAATAACCTATTTGAGAAAAACGATAAGCACTTGAAATATTTCACAAAGCTTTCTCTCCTTTAAGCAACAATTCATAAGGAGAGATATAGCTGGTGTACATTATTTCCAAGTTCTGCGCACAGGAAATAGCTTACTAAAAATGTATTTGTAACTGCGAAACTCATCCTTACATTGTTTCCATAGTCAGTACATACTCATGCAAAAGGAGAAAATGCTGGATGCCTGGCACGAACGCACCCAGCTGAGCTCAGACAGAGCAATTCTCTATACTCTCACGACCCATCTCCTAATTCAAACTAAAGTCCTTTCTGTGGTCTACTTAGGGTGACATTTTTTCATATCTCTGTGTTTTTTGTTGATCTTCTCATTTAAACATCCCCAAAAGTAATGCTAAGGTACCGAGCTGTGTTTTTAAGTGCATGCGTGTGTGCACAAACACACACACACACACACACACACACGCACACACACACGCACCCCGAGGCTGTGACGTGCCTTTTGGAGAAAATATATGTAATCAGACAAGCTTACTCAAGAGACTCAGGCATGAGTCATATCCGTGTCATATGCGTTTAGCTGTGAGTTCATTTTCTTGTGGTGGTTTATTTTTGAGACAGGGTCTTTCTATGTAGTCCTGGCTGCCCTGGAACTTGCTATGTAGACCAAACCTGCCTGGAATTCCCAGAGATCTCACATGTCTGCCTCCTGGATGCTGAGATTAAGGGTAAATGCCACCTTGCTCTGCATAAATTCAGTGTTAATCAACAGGGTGTTAAACAAGTTCTCTTAAAACATAAAGGCTAAAATAAAGATAAACATTTATCTACTGATGAAAATGTCCTAAGAAGCATTTCACCAGAAGCTGATGTCATTCTAAGAGGGAACTGAAATACAGACAGAGAAGGAACTAGGGATATAGACATGGAGAGAAGACAGCTACACAAAAGCAGCAACAGAGGCTGGGTTAATCTTTCCCCCAAACCAAGGAATGCCTAGGGCTTTTCAGTATCTGGAATCAAACAAGATGGCGCCTCTCCTATAGTTTTTGGGGAAAGCAAGCACCTTGATTTTCTACTTATGCTAGAACTGTGGAAAATACACTGCCATGGTGATAAGCCACACAGACTGGTACTTTGTTATGACAGCCACAAGAACTAAGACAGGAAGCAGAAAATACAAAGACCTTGAAAAAGAAAGACCAGCAACCAGACACCAGGCAACAACAGGAAGTACTGGAAAGACCAGCCTGACCCTACAGGTCCTGGAAGGCCATTGTGCAACAGCTCAATTGCCAGAGAGAAAACTAATAATCGTGTAGGTCCCTGGACCAAGCTCTGAGAAGCCAGGATCCAGAGACCCTTTAATTTTTACGTAGGAATTGCTTGGGTGTTCTGTGGCATCCTGCAACGTCTGGTCCTTCTGGCTGACAGATCTTTTCCATTCATCTAATTGCCGGGCCCTACTGCTTCATCTATCTGTTAGCCCATCACGCACAGGACTATAGCTCAGCCCAGATTCAATGTTTAGCTCTTCCCTACCCACAATACTGTAGCTGATTGTTTGATTTGTCCCTCAAAAGTTTATAAGCTAGAAACTTGTGAGGTACCCTTTAACTAGTGAGGTAAAAGGTGACTGGTGGAATTTCATGGTCTACTGCTAGGCTACAGAGCCCCGGTGTCATGAGTAGATTAAGCCTATCTCTGGAACAGGTTAGGTCCTAGGGGACTGGATTTGTTCCTGAATAAATGGTTGTTAGAGAGCTGGAGAAATGTCTCAATGGTTAAGAGCACAGATACTCTTGCAGAGGACCAGAGTTTGGTTCCTAGCACCCACATGGCAGCTCACAACAGTCTGTTAATTCCAACTCCAAGCAATCTGATGCCTTCTTCTGGCTTATCCAGGCATGGTATGCATGCAGGCAAATACCCACACACATAAAAGAAAAATCAATCTTGCACACAAGGGGGCTTTCATAAGCAAGCCTTGTACCTCCTCTAAAACCTAATTCCAAAAGTCTCTGTCACTATGATGAATACTGTAAGAGATCCCATGCTCCTGAACCTCTAGGAATAAAAACTGTTCTTTCATAAAAATCCAACCTCTGATATTTCATTTCAGGAACACAAAATAAACCAAGACATGTAAATAAACATGTAAAAAATGTTTAGGGATTTTCTGAAATCTATTTTCACAGTTTTTCTCCCATTGTATACCACATACATACCAAGGCTCCCATGCGCTATAGTTGAAGGGGAGAGTCTCTTGTTCTCTTTGCTCTTTCTGGCGAGGATTCATTTAGCTCTACACGCTAACAGAAGCCTCTACTTCCACTTCCCTACTACCTTTAATAACTACCTTTTAAAAAGTGTTGATGATATCCTTGCTTTTATACTTATCTACAAAAAAAGCTAAATTTCTCCATCCAGGGCTGGGTCGGTGGAGGAAAGTACAAAACAATACAAAGAACAGATTCCACAAAAGTTGTCCTCTGACAACCACATGCAGACCATGGCACCAGCTCTTATCTTTGAAGATGAAGAAATTGCTTTATGGTTTCTTTTCTGCAACCTCACGGGTAGCGAGCTTCACTATCCCTGCCCTGTGGGCACAGCTCAAGTCAAATAAATGTAACTGGATCTCGGACCATGCAAGTCTGTGACAGCTGATCTGATAGCTAAGATGCTCCTAATGACAACCAGCATAGGACATAGAGACACAGGACAAGTGGGTGGCTTACTGCCTGGGTGGGTTAGAGCCAAATGCATGAGAACTTAGCATGCCCCTCAGCATGGCGTGTGATTTAAAACTTCATGTTTACTTATGGAATTTTATGGAATTTTACCCTTAATGTTTTCAGAACAAAGTTGACCCAGGGCAACAGAAATCACGGGAAGCAAAACCAATGAGAGGGTGGAACTACTGTTTGTTTATCAATGTTGTGAAGGCCACTGCAGAAAGCCAGGCAAGGTAGTTGTTGTAATCAATATACCACAAGTGGTCCCCCATGAAGTTAACAACACCACTGTCCTGATTGGTACCATTGGCAGCCATGTTTAATTTCTGGCTAAATAACTGAGATTTGGTTATTGAGATAGTAATACAATTTTATGGTACTTCTTACAGTAGTAATATTGGTTTTCTGATGAGTTGAGTTCTGTTATTTAAATATTGTGCCCCTAGGAGACAGAAACTTGATTAGGCCATATCCACCCCTATAGAGAGATAGCCTGGAGAACTGCTGAAAGGCAGCCTACTCTGCGAGCTGAGATTCTATGGAGTCAGTGTGATGAGGGAAGCCAGGGGCTCTACTTGTTACTCTAGAATGCCCTTAGTTAGCATGGCCTCTCTGTTGTTCTATAGACCTTTCCTTCACTGGGTTATCTGTCTTAAACACCACCAGCACATGCATCTTCCTAAAATACAATTTCAAACATTTTGATTTTACATCATTCTAGAGATATCTAAAACATCCCAAGTGCATGTGCCAACCCCTGGGAGGAGGTTGTGGGGCTCAGAAGCTGACCAGAATTTGGGGCACATTCAGGTGACTAAGGAGACAACTGGAGATCAATACTCAGCCAGGAAAAGGAGGCCCTGGAACTTTCCCAAGCTTTGTACATAATAAACTAAGCGGGGCTGGAGATTTAGCTTAGTAGTTGAGAGCACTTGCTTCTTTTTCAGAAGACCCAGGCTTGTTTCCAAGCACCCATGTTGGGTGTACACCTGTACTCCAACCAACCACCTGTAACTCCAGTTCAGAGGGCGATCCAGTATCTGTAGCTGCCAAGGGCACGGGGCTCTCACATACACACACTCTCCCTCCCTCTCCCTCCCTCTCTCTCTCTCTCTCTCTCTCTCTCTCTCTCTCTCTCTCTCTCTCTCTCGCACACGCACACGCACACAATTAAAGATAAAACAAAACAAATGAGTGTAAATAAATAAAAAATAAATGGATAGGTTCAGAAGATGGTTCAGTCGGTAAAGTGTTTACTTTGCAAACATGAGAAGCACAATTGGATCTCTGGAGCTGAAATAAAAAAACAAAAACAATGGCAGGGAGGGAGGGAGGGAGGGAAGGGGGAGGGAAGGAAAGAAGGAAGGAAGGAAGGAAGGAAGGAAGGAAGGAAGGAAGGAAGGAAGGAAGGAAGGAAAGAAGGAGCAAGCTGGGTCTGGCAGTACACATCCATAAACAGCTTTTGGGAAATGGAAGCAGAGGATCCTTGGGGCTTACTTGTTGGCCAGCTAGTCTAGCAAAGCTGATAAGCTCCAGGTTCAATGAAGGAGTGTGTCTCAAACAGTAAAAGGGAGAGCAATTGGTAAACATTCGTGATATTGACTTCGGGTCTCCACACGCATACAGACACATGTGCACACACTTCTTAACACGTGCGTGCACACACACACATACATACACACACATACACACACACATGCACACACACATGCACACACGTGCACACACACACACACCAAATAACCAAAGCAGAAATAGACTATGCCAAGCAACGATGGAAGCTCAGTTTTGAATCACCTTGACCTCTGATCTGATTAAATTAGCCTGAAGCTTCCAAAAAGCAAATATAAATGTTATGTTGAAGAAGGTAACACTATCAAAGCTTAACCATTATGTCCGTAGCTCTTCTGATGCAGTTGTCACCATCAGTCACTATAATTAGAAATATAAAGATCAATGGCAACAAATATCAGTGGAAACAGACCCATAGGATACAGACACAGGCCTTAAGCACATATAATCGTATACGCACAGACAGAACATCTTCAGACAATTATTTTAGACAGGGTCTCACTATATAGACCAAACTGGCCTCAAACTCACAGAGATCCACCTGTCTCTTCCTCTCAAATCCTGACTGAATGTCGGAAGCACCACACCCAGCCCTCGGGTAGTTCTAAAACAAGCTATAGCTAGTATGTTTAGGAAAATAAAAGGCAAAGGTGGAATTTTTTGTTAGATAAACTATTAAAAATCAAAACTACATAATTAATGGATGTCATTAAAATTAAGAACTCATGGATGGGCCTAAAAATAGCTTTGATATGGGGGGGTGGGGGAGGACAGGTAGTATATGTGAACCAGAAAACAGGTCAAAGGAAATTCCAGAGTGAAGTTTAAAGTCACAAAGATGAGAAGATGTAAGAATAGCATACATTCCACAGGGGACACTGCAGGCTTTAAACTGTGGCTAACTTGAAAGTCTACGAAGACAAGACAAAGTGAGGCAAATTCTTGAGAAGACCACAATGGGACATTTTCTAATCACACATCAAAAGTCACTGAAAACCGCAAATGGTCAAACACAGATAAAAAACCATATCTAAGCCCAAAACAGAGAAAAATTAAAAAGAAAAAATACCCCAGAGGGTAAAAGAGGGTGTTACCTTTGAAAAACAAAACCAATAGCAAAAAAATTCCAGACCTTTAAGCTCAAAGTCAGTGCTCCACAGAAACAATGGAAACCAGAAGACCTTTGAAAGAAGTCTTGGGCCAGCATGGTTTAGCAGTCAAAAGCCCAAGGCAACAAGCCAGATGACTTGAGTTCAGTCCCCACAACACCAAGATAGAAAGAGAGAACCATCTCCTACAAGTTGTCCTCTAACCTCCACACTACAGTGTGGCCATATGTGCATGTGCACACACACACACAATGCCAAAAATAATAATTTTAAAGAAAAAGTATTAAAGGAAAATGAGACAGAGACAGAGAGAGAAAGAGAGATTAAAATTAAAATCCCACAACTCTAACCTTCCAGAATTTTCTATACACAGTTTATCAGCTCATTACAGTATAAGTCATAGCAGACAGGTGCACAAGCCAGACACAACAAAAGAAAGATGCAAACTAAATTACACAGGACAGAGCTAGGTTTGAGTCTCTATCCTAGAAGCTGACAATAGTCATGCCATGACCTGATTCTTCTGCACCTACATCATTTTTGTCAAGTGCTTCTAAGTGTTCTTGTCACTTACCGTGCCACAGAGCCATGTGCCCAGCCTACTGGACATTCTTGTCTTCAGGCACATGCTGTCTGGGTCCCCATTACCCTCAACAGATAGTTCTTAACACACGGGATTACAGGGACCTGCCAGCGCTAATTGCTCTAGTGGGGGTAGAAGGACTTGGAGATATGTAAGCTGTGATTGCTACCCTCGGGGAATGCAGAGGATAGCTGGGGATGTGAGACATAAATCATATAATGCTAACTAATAATTCTGTAATTATCATAATAAAACGATGCAGAGGAGACCAGAGAGCAGTCTGTGCCTAATTGCCAACTAAGTTAACTAGTTCATAAGGAATACATAAATCACTATTAATTGCATTTCCAAGGAAAGCATTTATAAAAGAGGAAGAGCAGATTGGATCAGAGGAAATGCCTGGCCAAAGAGAGTTCAACAGACAAGCTGGGTGAGACAAAAGAGGGTCAAAGCAGGGCTGTGGTGCTGATGAGGACAGAGAAACCACCTCAGGCAGCATCGAAGAGGAAGCTCCTGAGTCACCCACCACTGGAGAAACATATCCTAGGTATTTAACGCCAACTTTCAGTAACACACACAACGGCCTTAACCATCAGATACTGTTATTTCCATTTTAGAGATGAGTCAAAGTAGCTAAAAAGGAAACCCATCCTAAAAGATGGGTTAAGTAAGTTAAAAAGAAAAATTAAAAGGGCAGGGAAATGGTGTGAGGGGAGAGGAAGACCAGGAAGGAGGGGCAATGCTCCCTCTGAAAACAGAAAGGGGGAAATTATCATAACGTTAACGGACTATAACAGAAACGTCCAGTAGTAATTCTTTCTTAGCATGCAATAATCCTTCCCCAAATCCACATTCACTTCTTATATGATATTCTAGAGTCTTCACACTGACTGATATGTGTAAGAACTTCCATGCAGAAGTACACAGACGGGGGAGAACTGCAGCTAATGACAGCCACCATGATGTCCAACACCATATTCGTGTCAGAGTTTAGGAGGAGCCGAGTACTTTCTGTGCATAACTTTGTTTTAGCCTTCCAACACGTCCCCCAGGTAAAGCATCTCATCTCCATCTTGTTGTGAAAGAAATGAAGCCACTTACTTAGTCTGACCTCAGAGAAGTTCCAAGGGTCAAGATCCAGTCCAAACCTTTCTGCTTCCAAAGGCCACTCCAAAACACAGTGTTTCTCAGACCTCTGGTTATAGCTCACTAAGGCACTGTGCAATGCGTTTGAGGGTTTTGTTATTTGTTTGTTGTTTGTTTGGTTGGTTTTTGCTAAGATTGGTATTCTTGGTTTATGATCAGCAAGTTTGATTTAATTTTAATGGACTGGAATATAGAATAGGAAATATAAGAAGGCGCTACAAATAGAGTCAACATAATTGTAAGGAACTTCCTCCTGTTTTGGATCTCGTCACATATGATGAAGCTGAAACATATGGTGCTGTAGCATTGCTGATACTAATACTGTGGCTGAAAAAAAAGTTTAAAAAGAATTGCATTTAGACTGGACTGGCTCTTAACAGTGTGTGTGTGTGTGTGTGTGTGTGTGTGTGTGTGTGTGTAGGCAGGTAGGGAGAGAGGATATTGGCAAATATAAGGGATAAAAGACGACAAAAATAAATAAATAGATCTGTCCTTAGTAACCTAAGGGCACTGGGAGACAGAAATTAATGTACAAGAGCTTACTGGCATTTGCTTGCACAGAAATATCACCTTGAGAACTAAGACAATATGCCATGATATGTTAGGCAGGAGGTGTGAGACCCTCACACTTGCCTGTATGGCCCGTGTCTCTGGGCATTTGTACGTATCACTCCACATATCCTGGTGGAACCCTAGAGAAGTAAGTCAACAACTGCCAGTCATGAAAACAGAAAAGCTGTTTTGACATTTCGATGGACCATAGGGCAGGGGAAAGGCTAATGCTATCTATATCAGTGAAACGGTGATCCTTTCAAAGTTTTCCTAAACTTCATCTCTGTTTTCTAATTTGACGTTTTATGAAACTGTTTAAAAGATGTATGTCAGATCAACCAAAGAATATATTCCAGGGGGGGCTGAAGAAATGGCCTGGCAGTGAAAAGCCACAATGAGCAGCTCACGGCTACCTGGGACTCTAGTTCCAGGAGATCTGATGTCCTCCCTTGGCCCCTACAGGCACTGCATGCACATGGTGCACAGATACACTCAGGCACACACAGATGCACATGAAATAAATACAAAGAACAAGTTTCCAGCTTGTCCATGTGCAGTGCTTACCAAAGCAGCATGAGGGCCCAGTCCCCAGAGTCCATGTGAGCAGCCAGGTGTCATAACAGCCCCCTCTGTAGTCCCCATGCTGGGGAGACAGAGACAGGAGGATCCCTGGAATTTGCTGTCAGTCTAGGTGAACCAGTTCTAAGTTCAGTGAAAGATCCTATCTCAAAAATTAAGCAGATAAGGAAGAAAGCCAATGGCAAACTCTGGCCTCCGTATGCATATACACACTGGAGCACACTTCCTCACACACCTTGAGTGGGTATGCACACACACAAAGAGCAAGAGAGAGACAGAGAGAGACAGACACATGCACATACACAGAGACAGACAGACAGACAGACAGACAGAGACTGAGAAAATCAGTTTCCAGTCCACTGTTTTCTCCATTAAGTTAAAAGCAACGCAATCATTGATTCTATTACCAGGTAAAGGCCACCCCGAAACATCACAAGCCATAGCCACCTTTTCTGTTTTGCATTTATCCCAGTCTCTAAAATAATACTGTGGAATATCATCATCTGACAAACTCTGAAGGAAAATTCCCTAACCCCAGTCTACTAAGACTCTCCAGGGCAGGGAGCAGGATTCACCTTCATTATCCTGGAGTAATTTTGATATGTCACTAAGTGGGGGGATGGGGAGCACTGCCATTTAGTGCCCATTAATCTAATGGCCTTCCGCATCCCTGATGGTTAACAAACATCTCTGAATGAGTCATGGGACAGGAGGAGGCTAATGGTGAATGAAGTTCATTACTAATGGAAAACAAATGCACATGAAATTAAACTTCCAAAATGCCTTTATCACAAAGCAGGCTTCCCACGCTGAGAATCACACAGATTATAGTTTAGTGTACCTGCCTTCCACACAGAATTTTCTGATTAGGTGACTTCTGGGTCCTTTGGGGAGATATTATAATACCATAGCAATTTTACAAAAAAACACAACATTGTCTCTGGGCACAGACTACCGTGGTACCCAATGCAGTTTGACATAGCTTCTGATCATAAAGTGTAGTGTTATGTGACCACCAAAAACGCACAGCAAAACTGCTTTAGGGTCTCCATATGTATGCTCAAAAGGCACTAACATATCGCCAGTTTGGGGTATGACATAGTGGTCAGAAAGCGGTTCTCATTACAGCCTCACAGAGCTGTTCTTCTGCTACAGGGTAAGCCTTGACGGTGCTTGTAACTTGCAATGCTCTGCTCCTGTGGTGTTTTTGCTCAGAGGCCCCACTGGGTTTTAAGAACAGCTCCGGGACAAGCGCTAAGGAGCCCAGGTTAAGGACACTAACTGGAAAACAGCTAGACCCCTTCACGTTTGATTGGCCCCTTTGTACTTGACGTCACTCATTACCATTTCCCTTGCACTCCCGCCTACTACCACACTTAGCTATCTGCTTCCACGGGGCTGCCCTGTGACCACGCCCTCTCTATCTTCACGAGGACAGCCTAGTGAGCGGCACTGCCTTCTTCACCTGGGCTGCCCAGCCAATCCTGCAGTGGCCAATTCTGCTGTCAATCTGTTTCCAAATTCTACTTGGCAGTCTCAGAAACAAGTCTTCAGTGTTCATGCATAGGTTTAGAACTTTCCATTTGGTATCTTTCTGACAAAGTCCAGACCTCTTACCATGACCTACAAAGGTCCTTCCTAGGTCTCCAGTATTCTCCAGGATCATTTTAGTGTATTGGCCAGCTCTGTGCACTGAGTAAGAGCATCCCCAACTTGCTTTTCTATGTCTTGACCTGGCTCTCTTGCTTCCCATCCCTGGAATGTTCTTTGGCCCCGTGTACATTCCAACACAGTAGCTCTACCATTTCCTCACTACGAGTGGATCTCATAAACTCGCCTCATTTGCTCATGTTGCAAAACGTCATGATAGGCCGAGTCCATGAGTCATTGTCTCCACTGATCTTTCAAAGCCTCCTCAGGTCTCTGCTGCTTTCCCTTCTCAGCTCCTCCTCTCAGTTCTCACAAAAGCCCTTTCAGCCTTCACCTTCCTCAAGCTTCTAGATTCACCTCAGCCTCAACGGAACAGATGATCTTGAAGGTGCCTTCATGGAGAACACAGGCACCAACAGGCTCTTCCTTTGAACTTTCTAACTCTCTTCCACCTTCAAACATCCGTGCATTTTCTGTGACCTCCTTTCCTCTGTTTTCCAATGATGGGGAAGCCATTGGCACTCAGCTGCTGCAACCCAATGTGGCTTGAAGACCTGCCAAGGTTGATTTCTGGCCTACCGTTTGAGATCTCCATGGGACAGTCAAAATAATGTTGGATGGTCAATTGGATGCATGAGGCTGGAGCTCTGCAGGAGGTCCAGTCAGGAAATAGTCAACCAACCCTCTGCATATTTTCAAATGCCATCTCTTCTACAATGTCTACCCTACAACATTGGACTCAAAAAAATCCCCCTGTGAACTCATAACATGCAATCACACTACCTTCCAGTGTCTATTTCATTTTTCTATGCTTTAACCCATGAAGACAAAAGCCCCCTGGAGCTGGAAGCCTGTGTTGAGGTTACTATATGTATAAATATGTGTGACCACAGTTTTACACATTGCACCTAAGAAATATAGATCAGCTATACCCAGCAGACTTTTGCAAAAATTGACTTCATCTACAGGGTTCAATAAGCTACTTGCTAGCCACTTACACATACCTAACACCTCACCTAAGAATGAAAGACAGTTTCCAAACCAGATCTAATCTTCTCTAGTCAGGGTCACTCACAGATGCTTGGTGAAAACAAAGTATCTGCCTGGGACACCCCTGTGGAGGTGCCAGAAGAGGCTAGTCACTATCCATTGAAAATATACCATAGTGAGAAGCTTGGTTTGAAAGGAGCCTGACTCATATTCTACAAGCTTAGTCACCTCTTAGAACGCAACCTATTGCTAAGTGGAGGACCTTGAGTGTGAATAACTAAAGGATCCAGGTCTAAACCTGTAAGCTCCTGCAAACAGTGCTGGCCGTCAAGTCCGGCATTTCCACACACTCAGCAGAAGACTATTAACAACAGCTACCAAGTTCAAGTGCTTAATGGTGTTGTGCAAGTTATAGGCATAAAGAGCAGTAGCTCCGTGTAGCCACCGGCATGAAGGCGCTGCTGTGAGTTCTACTCTACAGAGGAAGAAGCAGGCCCTTGAGGTTAAAATAAGGTGTCCAAGGTCACAGTGCTCCTGATCATTAAAGCTGGGACTTGACCACCCATCCTAGGTCCATATCATCTCCCCTCAGGGTAAGGAAAACACACACTTGCAGGCCAAACTTGGGCCTACGAGGCCTGGATGTCACCATCTGACCGCCATCCACATTGGGAGTCTGTGCTGTTGGGGCCACAGATGGGGCAGGAGGATACAGTACAACAAACCCAGTGTCAGCTCCAGAGGCCGAGCTTACTGAATAGGAAGCCATATTCTAATCTCCTTTATCCAGTCCCTTCTGGTGCCTTCCTGGAAGACAGAGATTAACAGAAGTCACCACACACCCTGACCAACCACAGCTTAACTTCTGTAGTTTGCCCAAGGAAAACAGTGTTTCCCCACCCTTTGTGTGCTAAGAAGCAAGTATCTTCCCTCTCTCCATCCCTTTCCTTAAGAAACAGGAAGAGAACCAGAGGAGGCTTCCTCTATTACATCACTCGGGTACACTCTCCAGTTGATTGAGCGTAACTTCCTTCCTAAAGCAGGGTCACCTGGCCAGTGCACATGTTTCCAGGTTCTCAAAGGGACCTGAAAGCAGAGGAGGAGAAGCATGCGCCCTGCCTGGCCCTGTTTCTGATTAACCTGGAGAGCTATTTTGGGAGCATATGTCCCACAGAAAGCTAATGTTTCACCTCCCTGATGTAATTTTACATTAACACTTATTGAAGGTGTTGGAAGCCACTAAAGTTGGTAGGGAGAAGAACAAGAAGCTAGGAGGCCATGTTGCTTCCCAGTCCAAAATGACGAGTTCTTCACAAGAGTTCCCAAGCTTGAGAACTACCCCGACCACTTAAATATCTCAGCAATTTGTTCGTCCTGTACTTCTCAATACCCAGAGACTTCTTTTGGCTTTCAGGAGAAGATTTGAACTTCCACTCCTGTCTTAGGGTTTTACTGCTGTGAACAGACACCATGACCAAGGCAAGTCTAATAAGGACAGCATTTAATTGGGGCTGCCTTACAGGTTCAGAGGTTCAGTCCATTATGATCAAGGCAGGAACATGACAGCACCCAGGCAGGCATGGTGCTGGTGGAGCTGAGAGTTCTACATCTTTATCTGAAGGCTATCAGCAGAATCAAGGCTTCCAGGCAGCTAGGATGAAGGTCTTAAAGCCCATGCCCACAGTGAGACACCTACTCTAACAGGGCCACACCTACTAATAGTGCCACTCCCTGAGCCAAGCATATACAAACCATCACACCTTCCAAGAAGGATTTTTTAAGGCCAGTAAAATTCCAACTGTTACCATGGGCCTTACTAATTTGATAACACCATGAAATATCTGGTTGCTAATGGCAAGCCATCTTGCCTGGCTCATAGCTAATTAATTAATTAATTAATTTGGATCTTTGCTTAGAAATAGGATCTCAATATGTCACCATATAACTCAGATTAGTCTCTAACACCTGATCCTCCTGGCTCAGTCTCCTGGGGATTACTCAACACTCAGCAAATTGGAACTTTATTAGGTGTTGTTATTGTTTTTGCTGAAGAAGAGTTCATGCTATATAGTCAAAGCTGTCTTTAAATTGGTCCGCCTGCCTTTACTCCTTGAACAGTAAGATTACAAAAGTACGCTACCATGCCCAGTGGCCTCATGCATGGAGCACATGACCAACTACTGACCCGCACCCTCAGCCCCAATCTTTTATGAGACTATTATTATCTAAGTTATCCATGTGTGTGCAAGCATGCAGGTGCATGTGCTTGTCTGTAACACGCAGAGTCCAGAAGAAGGAGTCAGGTGTCTTTCATCTCTGCCTATTCCTTTAAAATAGTCTCTCCTTGACCTGGGGCTCATGCCTTCTTACTAACTAGAAGCCAGCAGGATCCCAAACTCCTCTTATCTCTTTCCCACTTGGAGCTGGGGTTCCAAGTGTACATAGGTTTGTTATGTGGGGTCTGAGATAGGAGTTCTGATCCTCAAAATTGTTCTACAAGCACTCTTAACCAACCATCCATTTCTCTTGCCCCAATACGGAATGTCTTAATGAGTCATGATTTCCACAGGGCCCAGCATTGTCCTTCCTTTTCATGGAGTAAGATAGTGGCCATTGAGCAGGATGTAAGATGATACTTGGTGTCTTAGTCACCATACCTTCAAGACATCCTAGGTACCCAAAGGCAAAATGGGTACCAGGGGAGGCTTCCTTGGGTCCTATGTGTCTCTTAAGTGTGCAGGATGAACCTGTAGCTCGGGCATCTCTTTATTTCTATACCTTATGTAAGATAAGAACTGGGATTTGGTAAATGAGAAGTCAGCCTGCCATTATAAAACTCAGAAACCCCCTAATCTCTGCTACTCTATCCACAGCTTAAAAGATGTTGGGTGGTGGCAAGGGGGCCCACTGTCCACTGCATCCACTTCCTAGGGTGCTACAAGAACCAAATGCAGAGGGTAGCAGAAGCCAAGATCTTTATGATTCCATTTTTCTCTCAGGAAAAAAAATAAAACTTTCTCGGAGTTTGTGATGATTAAATTCTGAGCATATTAACAAATAGCTTTTAGTTAACAGCCACTAATTTCTACAGATATGAAATTTATGGTTAAAGATATTTAAGGAAAGATTGAGTCTATAGCCCAGTCAGAGAACACTTGCCTAGAAAGCACAAGGCCTTGGGTTCAGCTCTGTAAAAGAGAAACAAAACAGCTTAAGAAATGCTGTTTATACTTTTGAAGCATTTAAGTTGACTGAAATATCTAGACTCCTGGAAGATGCTTAAATAAAATGGGATAGAGTCAAATAATGAGATGCTGGGAATGTGTATTGCTTTGAATATGCTTGGCCCAGGGAGTGGTACTACTAGAAGGTGTGGCTCTGTTGAAACAGGTATGGCCTTGTTGGAGTAGATGTGTCACTGTGGATGTGGCTTCAAGACCCTCATCCTAGCTGCCTGGAAGCCAGTATTCAAGCAGCCTTCAGATGAAGATGTAAAACTCTGAGCTCCTCCTGCACCATGCCTGCCTGAGTGCTGCCATTTTTCTGCCTTAATGATAATGGACTGAACCTCTGAACCAGTAAACCAGCCCCAATTAAATGTTGTCCTCATAAGACTTGCCTTGGTCATTGTGTCTGCTCCCAGCAGTAAACCCCTAACTAAGACAGAATGCCAAAGTATGATTTGTATAGGAATGTTTAAAACATTGGAATGAGAAGAAATCAGGGCGAAGGAGGTTTTTCAGCTGTCAAAGTAATTAATCACGCACAAACTACTGGGGGTTCAGTGACACAAGTTACACAGCAGGCTTCCTCTTGGGCACTATGGAAAAGGATTGTTGTCATGGGACAACAAAGCCATCTTCTGTGTTAGTGACAGTCGTGGCCGATCCATCCCAAATGCTCCAGCTAAATGTTACTTGTGATCCTTAGGACACACACTTGGCTGGCAACTTGAACCAAGGTAGAGTTGTTTGGCTTCAAACTGGACAGCTGGCAGATGGGGTCATATCCTAACACTAAAGTGGCTAGCATAGAAGGTGCAAGGGTACAATATCTTGAAGGCAGAAGCCTGATGCTTTCAAAACAGGTACTAACCTGTGCTCACTCTGAGTCCTGAGTTTCCTAGACTGTTCTGATATCAGCAGAAGGCCTGAACTTTAGATGAAAAAATAGGTATAATCCATCTATAGAGGATACCTTCCTGAACACATGGGAAAGAGAGGTTCCATCTCCCTGTCTTCTTCCTTCCTTCTCATCTTATGTAAATGACTTAAGCCGAGAGCACACCCAGCAGAGTAGAGCAAACAGATACACTAGCTTGAAAAATCTTCCCCCACCCAACCTCCTCGGCCCCACAACATCTTCATCTAACAAAAATTGTGAACTTGTCATTTTTTTTTGAAAAGGGTAATCTCTGAAGATTTACCCACATTAAAAGGAGGCTATCCTGAATTAAAGGAGGCCTACCTACGTTAGGGAAGGAAATGGGGTTTTCTTCTATTCTTCTAGACTCTCTGGCTGGGCTACAAATTAAGATAGCATAAGGTAGACTAACAAGAGAAAAGTCCTATCTAAAACCCTATCTAAACCACAGTCACAGGCATCCCACTGAAAGGAAGCAGGTGACTGAAGTGTAAACAACATCTTGAGCTACAGAAGCATTTGGGGCTTCTGTGGGGTTGTGGTCACATACATATGGAGAAGTGCATGTGTGGAATAAAGCACTCTTGGCCAGATACAGTCTTAGGTCATAAGAGTGGTCATGTCAACTCTCTCTAATGCTAACACTCTCTCTACTGCATCTTTTCTTTTTTCTTTTACACCTGTGTTTTAGGTTGCTTTTACATAGCTTCCCAGACCTACTCCTGTGCCTGAGTTTCCCAAAGTAACAAGCTTGAAAAAAATAGCAAAGAATTATATCTGGGGTGGTCTACTCAGGCTCTTGTAATTACAGTTGAGGTGGTATTGACTGAGCCTCAACACGCTCATTCTTCAAGTCCCATATGATCAATGTCTTCCTATGTAGATGACAGCCAGACACTGACACACTCAAAAGACAGAGAGGGAGAAAGGGAGAGATAGAGAGGGACAGAGAGAGACAAAGAAAGAGAGGGGAGAGAGATTGGAACAATCCACCTACAAACCACAGAATCAAGACCTGCCAGCAACCACCAGAAAGAAACCAGGGAAGGCACCCACCAGCTTCTCTCTCAGGGCTCCAGAAGGAAGCAATTTGGGCAACACCTTGAGTTCAGGCTTCTGGCTTCCCGGACAGAGAAAATCCATTTCTGTTGTTTTCAGTGGCACTGTTTGTGGTCACCAGAGTGTGACATAGAACAGCCATGGATGAAGAGGGAAGGCCAACGTGGTGAACACGGAGACTGGCATAAAGCAAGCTTCAGCAGGGAGAGGAGGTTGCGGCATCCTTGTTCACAAAAGAAGGAAGGCCGAGGGGGACCGCAAGGGCAGATGCAAGAAGGAAACAGAAGCTGGGAGCCAGATGACAGGGTGTCTCTACAGAAGACAGCAGCCTTGTGCAGGAGCTGTCACAGGAGCCAGGGGACACAGAGAGCATCCCAGCTGCAGTGAGGTAAACACAGACTTGACAGTAACATGTGCACACAGCTAGACAACTTGACAGTAACATGTGCACACAGCTGGACAAGTACAGAATAAACACAGTCAGAATACGAAGAAGGAAGTTACTCCGACAGAAGGCTAGATTCCTGGAGGGCACTGGGCTAGTGGTGGGAAGGGAATTGGCTTGAATTCATGGTTTTTCACATGTATTAAAATACAGAAATAGGGCTGGAGAGATGGTTCAGCAATTAGGAGCACAGCTGCTCTTCTAGAGGTCCTGAGTTCAATTCCTAGCAACCAGACAGTAGCTCACAGCCATCTGTAATGGGATCTGATGGTCTCTTCTGGCATGCAGGTGTACATGCAGATAGAGCATTCATCTGTATAAAATAAATAAATAAATCTTTTTTAAAATACAGAAATAAATGTTGATGTGAAAAAGCACGTGTGTGTAAGTATGTACATATATATATTGCAAATATACCCGTATATCCATGCACATATGTATTCTCTATCCTTTCCCTTTCAGAGAACCTGGGATGAGCAACAAAAATGTCAAGAGCCATGCCCTGCTCAAATCTTAGTTTCTGAATACTCCACTAACCAGAACCAGAGACTCTTAGAACAATGGGTGATTCCAAGGCCAGGCCAGGGAACACAAAAGACAAGCCTCAATCAAAGTGTTTGCTTACTTATTTGAGCAAAAAGAAAGGAGGAGGAGGGGAGGAGGAAGAGGAGGAGGAGGAGGATGAAGGAGAGGAGGAAGAGGAGGAGGAGGAGGGGGAGGAGAAGAACAACAACAACAACAAGAACAAGAAGAACAAGAAGAACAAGAACAAGAAGAACAAGAAGGTCTTCAAAAGATAATAAAATATATTTAAAAAGAAAAGAAAAAAAAAAACATAGTGGCAAACTTCAGCTTAAAAGGCCACACTGGCCAAATTAGACCGAATATGAGCATCAAGTAAGTAATAATAAAAACATAAGGATCCATGAATAAGTAAACAGAGAGTAAGCTTTTCCATAAAGAAGAATATAAGTCAACAAACAGAACAATGGGAACTGGACATTAACATTTGGTTCCGAGCAAAGCAGTAATTCTTCAGTTAAGGAGCATCCGTGAAAAGTGGGGCATGTTAGTAGGCACAGCCTGTATACCCAGCACCTGGAAGGCTGAAGCAGGAGCAGCTACACACGTTCAAGGCCTACAAGGGCTCCATATTGATTCTGAAGCTGGCCTGGGCTATGTTGTGAGAGCCTGTCTCAAGAAACACTAAAGAGGGCTGATGAGATGGCTCAGTAGGTAGAGACACTGGGGCTGCCAAGCCTGAAGGCCTAAGGTCAATCCCCAGAACACATGGTAGAAAAACAAAACAGACCATGGCAAGTTGCCCTCTGATTTCCACACACCCATTCTAGCACGTCCTCCCAATAAATGTAAAAATGGAGGAAGAGCAGAAAGAGGAGGAGGAGGAGGAGGAGGAGGAAGAGGAGGAGGAGGAGGAGGAGGAGGAGGAGGAGGAGGAGGAGAAAGATTGGTAAATGCTAACCTGTAAGGGAAAAGATTGAAAAATGGGGCCTCTGCATAGTCTTAAAAATATCTCTCACAAAATAGTTTTACTGCAAAGGGGGGAATAACTTTACAACAGGAAAGGCTAACAACTCCTTAATCAATGAAATGGTCATCAGAAAAGGGACAAGTCAGAGTCGGGCATGACCCAGAAGAATACTAGATGAGAGCATCCCGCCTGTGAGGATGTGATTTGATAGTACCTGACCTGAATAACATCATGAGGAAATGCCCAAGGAGGCCAGACTGGCAGATATTCTATAGGATAATGGCCTCTAATTGTCAAAAAAAAAAAAAACATGTCAAGTTCATGCAAGCTGAGGACAGATTAAAAGGGAAGGGTTCCTGAATGCAATCCCTGGCCCTGAATCAGACTCAACACAAAGGCCATTATTGAGACATCTGGCAAACTTGAATGGGGTCTGTGGATTAATGGTACCAATGCACCAGTGCGTTTCCTGGTGCTGGTGGTCATGCTGTGGTGATGTGTCTTTGATGTAGGAAAGACACACTCCAGTGTGCAGGAGAGATGGGACATCAGAGTTACAAGTAACTTTCTGAGGATTCTGGGGACGGGGGAGGCGGTTGGGGAAAAAAAAAGGATTCTTTTTACTATTCTTGTAACTTCAGTCTAAGTCTCAAATTAGTTCAAAAGAAAAGGACTTGGCAGGGAAGACAATTGCAAAGTATGTAAATAATTTACAAGGAAGGAGGAAAACAAATTTCTGCAAATATAACAAACCCTAGAAAACTCTTTTTGTGGTGGCTCGGTTAAGCTTCTATTTCTTTCTGTTCCAGCACTGTGCATTATTACCCATCTATCCAGCCTGGTTTAAGGGATGACCCAACGAAGCCACAATTATCTGATCAATGAGCCTCTGAGCTTCATTTCCTGGGAAAGATGGGCAGTTCCCGTTCGTAATTTACTTAAAACTGTTACGGTGCATGGAAAATTAAAACGATGACCAAAGAGGTTGCCTGCTTGCTCGGAGAAGTCTGTCAAATTTAGACATCAAAGATGTACCTCCGGTGAGATTCCTATACTAAAATAAATAAAAGGGAGACTTATTACATTTTTAAACACCATTGATTTTCGCAGAAGCATCGAGTGGCCTCATATAGGTTAATTTGGTAACAAAGAAAAACATCACGGGCATCCCTTGCTGGGCGGGCACTATAGGTTTCATGTCTTAGAAGCCCCTCTCACACGGAGCCCCAGTAGTCAATTTCCCAAATCCTCTCTATTTTCCATCAGCCCCTAAAATTGTCCTTCCCAGTATCCGTTCATTTCGAGCATGACGGACATTCCCACTCCCACAGCCTTTCGGGTACTTGGCTCGACAAAGGCCCACCATGAGTAAGGGCTGCACTCTGTTTCTCATTTGCAATTTTTCCTCATTTGCCGAAGGAAGCCTGAATGAACCTTCAGTTCTACTTGTTCCAGCCAGGCTGGAAACTGCAGTCACTGCGCTGACCTCAGAGAACCAAGCAGAGTACATATAACCATTGTCCGGGGGAACAGCTAAGACTCTGTGCGCAGGGAAAGTGAAGCCAGTGGCTCAAGAACAATTGCTTCCTTCTACAAAGACTGTACCAAGCAGCCATCCCGACTGCCCTCCGCCGCCCACAAGCCTGCCCAGGCATTGGCTCTGCAGCCGGAACACTCTCTCTAAAAACACAAGTTAAGATCTTGTCAGTCTGCTGAAAGCCCACTGACTCCCTTTCCACCCCTTGTGCTGTCTGTCTTTGCTCCCCAAACTGCAGGGGCGGGGGCAGGGAGTGTCTGCCCCAAGGCTTCTTCAGCTGTTGTGCCTCATCCTCCAGTATGTGCTCTTTCTCTTGCTGCTACTGTCTGAGAAAGCGTCCTCCACTGGCTCACTTGTGTGAACACTTAGTTCCCAGCTGGCAGTGCAGTTTTGGGAGGTTCATAGATTGCTCTTTGGAAAGCTTATGAGGGAGCACTTAGCGGGAGGAAGTACCCTATCTATAGACTTTGGGGTTTCTAGGCCAGCCCCACCTCCTGTCTCCTCAATGCTTGGGGATCATCCAGATGTGAGTGAGCGGCCTTTTACTCCTATTGTTGCAACAAACAGCCTTTTCCACCAACCACCATGCCCTTTTGCCTCGCTGAACTAGCCATTGTATCTAATAAATTGTATCCAAATGACATTGTATCCAAATGTCAGTCAAAATAAATCTTTCTTCCCTTGATTCTTGCCGAGTACAGCAACAACAACAAAAAGTAATTAAGACCAGATGTGGTGGGGCACGCCTCTAACCCCTGAGACAGAGGCAGGTGGATCTCTGAGTTCAAGATCAGCCTGGTCTACAAAGTGAGTTCTAGGCCAGCTAGAGCAACATAGTATCTAGTTAAAAAAAAAAAGTGACTAATACCTTGGCTTACTCAGCTTTCTGAATTAGCTTCAAAATTACTCCCTAAGCAAGATTTCTCAGCATCCCCAAGGAAAGACCCCACAAATCTGTTCCAACAGTCAAGAAACCTCCATGATCAAAACCAAATTTTTCATAACGTATAGCAAAAGCCAAAGATTAATAGATATTTTTGAAAAAATAACAAGTAACTTATTACAGTTTTCTCTCTTATCCATTGTTTCTGTGGTTTTAATTACTGAAGGTCACTCACTGTCTGAAAATATTAAATGGAAGTTCCAGAAACAAACAATTCATAAATTTAAAGTAATCCATTATAATATAGTATTAGAATTGTTCTATTTTATTACTGACATTGGGGTTTATTTTGTATTGTTTATTTGTGTGTATGTGTTTGTGTCTGGGGCGGGGGAATAAGAAATGTGGTTAACTTGCAAAAGAGCCAGAAAAGGACATCAGATCCCCTGGAGTTGGAGCTACAGTGGTTGTAAGATGTTGGAACCAAACTAGGGTCTTCTGGAAGATCAGCAAGCACTCTTAACTTCTGAGCCATCACTCTAGCACTTGCTCTTAATAGCCTTTTAGTATCCTACTGTGCCTAATTCATAATTAAACTTCAGAGGTATGCATGCATAGGAAAAACGTACATATATATTGTTCATATATATATACATACATACATATATATATATACATATATATATATATATATCTCCACTGTTGCAAAGTATTGTGTGAGGACTATGACATTAATATCAAGCATCAGAGTGAGCAAAGGAAAATTCATAGGCAATAAAATATCTTTTAAGATATCTTTTATTTATCTACCTATATGGGCTGTAGAAAATTCTGCTGTAGAAGGTAGTAGGGAATATATTTTTAATTACTTCTTATAAATAATGTTATTTTATATCCTATATAATTTATTTAATTATTTATATAATTATTTTAAACTTACACAATATCAGGATCTTGCCTGTTCTATATATAGAATATAAATTCTATATATAGAAATTCACCAAGAATTTAATCATTCTCATCGGTCGTACCTATCACCAACAATTCATGATGATCAGCGTGGTGACCATGTAATTTATTGGCCAAGATGGGACAGTTTTGAGTATAGATCAGGCACTGATGGTACAGTTCAGTGGCTATCCTGGAAACAGATATTAAGAAGGACTATCCTCAAAAGAATCAAAAGTGATGTCATCCTGTGCTACATAGGTGAAACTAAGTAAAAAAAAAAAAAAATCCATGGGGCCATTCTTGGAAAGCCAGAATAGGAGGATCCTCTGACTATAAAAACCACTGTGCTGGAACAAGCTTTTAGAAAGATGATAAGGTACACACACCATATGGCGCACAGGACCCCTAGCCTTGTCTAGGACAGGCCCTCATAATCCAGCACAGTAATATTCTGCAGCAAAATTAGACATCCGCACTGACTAGGGCAAAAGAAAGCTATGGATAGTTTTATATCGCTCAGGGCAGACTATACTACCGGAAGAGTTGTGATAGTAACTTGAAGGCTTCTGTACCCTTTGAATTACAAATAAGGGCAGTGAATCTCAAGTTATTTCCATCCTTGAAATATATTGTTGTTTTCCTGCTGTGCAAGAAAATAGGCATCCAGCTTGTTAAACTCACATTGCAAATACATGTGTGTGTGTGTGTGTGTGTATGTGTACACACAAATATACTGGGCTTAGTTCAGTGAATAACAGCACTTTTTAGTTCTAATATGTAAGAACTTAATGCAAACTTTGTTCCTATTAGAAAGTAGTAAAATATGTTTCTTGAATATTTTTACAAAATTTGAATCATAAGTAACCATGTAAATGATCACTTCCTTTGAATCAGGTCTACCTAGCCATGTAAATAAAAGTACCTTCTTTTACTAATCTAATGCATGAAATGTTCGTTTATAAAATAAGAATTAAACAAGATTCAAAATGTCTAAAAGCTTCTTTATAATGACATTTGCTGTGCCCTGTTTGTTCTCTTATGAGCTTTAATACTTATTTGGGGCCAGCAAGATGGCTCTGCAAGTAAAGGCACTTGCTGCCAAGGCTAACAACCCAAGTTTAAGTCCTATAACCCACATTGTGAAAGAGAGAATGAGCTCTGGAAAGTTGTGCTCTGATCTCCACACTCAGACCATGGTACACCATCTTAGTTAGGGTTTTATTGCTGTGGAGAGACACCATGACCACGGTAACTCTTATAAAACTAACATTTAATTGAAGCTGGCTTACAGTTCAGAGGTTTAGTTCATTATCCTCAAGGCAGTAAGCATGACAGTGTTCAGGCAGACATGGTGCTGGAAGAGCTGAGAGTTCTACCTCTTGATCCAAAGAAAGCTAGGAGGAAACTGGATTCCACATTGGGTGGAGCTTAAGCATAAGAGACTTATGTAATATGTATAATATGTATAATATTATATACATATATGCATATAATATTATATATATATATATATATATATATATATATATATATATGTAAAAGTTAAAAACTTTCCTCAAAAACATGTTTTCCACATTCCTCAGGTGACCATGGGGTAAGGAATGATCACAACAGTAGTGACCAGGCACTTAGTATCTGCCATTCAACTCAGCATGGCTTCTCACTGATGTTACCCTGTGAGGTCACTACCATTGTCATCTCGATTCACAGAAGATTCTGACTGGGCCTCAGTCTATGTCACACCTGATCAATGCATGAACACCGAGTTCTATTAGCACAGGTGCTGGGTAACCAAAACTCATCTTCAGCCTTCAGAGGTAACACTGCTAACCGGAAATCCCCAGGGGACAGTCCCTCGATACGTGTGGCCTTTGGGACCTCAGACATAAAGGCTGGGAGATGGAGTATCTGGCCATGTCTCTAGCTCCGGCAACTGTCTCCCAAGGTCTGGTACCTGAAATGTATCATTTTCCCAAGCCCATGTATCATACGGAACGTATAAGGCCACATTGTTCATTGGGTCCAACACATTTTAGCTTTGTTTAGATTGAAGGAAGGACAATGGAAGCTGCAGTCACCCACAAACACAGATAGAACAAGAAGATAAGAAACTGTCTGGGACTTTTCCTAAAATAGAAAGTCTTGTAACCTTACATAAGCCTTAGGGTTATGCAGATAAAAACAAACTTTTTTTTCAATCCATCACAACAAATCCAGCAGCAAAGGGAGCCTGGCTTTAGCGCCTGCAATCCCACTGTACCCTCTCCAGCATCCCTCTAGAGAACACAGTGAGTCAAGGGGTGAGCCAAGAGGGACCCAACACTCGTCCTGTCCGTTTGAGCTTCTGTGGTGAAACAGGCAGGAAGACACGACCTGGAAGGAAGACCAGAACTGTCCACTGCCTTTCGTGGCCTGGGCCAGCAGAAAAGAGGGAGTGTTGAGACACTGACCAGGGA
The DNA here is from genome assembly GCF_004785775.1 of Grammomys surdaster. Taxonomy (NCBI): domain Eukaryota; kingdom Metazoa; phylum Chordata; class Mammalia; order Rodentia; family Muridae; genus Grammomys; species Grammomys surdaster. Next base: position 7,751,881 of record NW_021620984.1, read on the forward strand.
CTAGTTCTCCAAAATATTCTTTCCAAAAGAACACTTTCCAAGTTACAATTTCCCTACAACCAGAGGTTTGTTGGATTATTTTATTTTTTTTTTTGGTTTTGGTTTGCTTTGTTTTGTTTGAGATGTATTTTTACATGAGTGTGTGTGTGTGTGTGTGTGTGTGTGTGTGTGTGTGTGTGTGTGCGCGCGCACGCGCGCGCGCGCACGCGAGCACTGTAAGGCACACAAGAGAATACTTGGGGCTTACTGGCCAGCCAGTCTAGCCTAATTAAAGAGCCAGCCAATGAGAGATCCTGTTTCAAAATCCAAATTCTTTCCCAGTCAGGGAAGCCTCTCTTCTGGAATAACGACACCTCTAAACTCAGATTTGGTTCCCAGAATCCACATGGCAAGTTACAACTGTCTATAACTCTAATTCTAGGATGTCTGGTGCCATCTCTCATCTCCATGGGCACTGTGCACACATGGTTCACATGCATACACTCAGTTAAACACTCATACACATAAAATAAAAATAAACAAAGCTTTACAATTATGTTGTAGGGCACCTGAACAATGATGCTTAAGGTTGTCCCCTGGTCTACACACACGTGTGGGCGCACACACACACACACAAACACAAAAGGAAAAAATATTAGAATACATTACATCTCAAATGCACTATGGGCTATAACTTGGCAATAAGCAACAAAAACTTTAAATGACACTATGAAGCTCACCACTCCATTCCAGGAAAGTTTCTCAAATAATGTAATGTAGTTTTGTGTGAAACGTGTTTTCTTTTTTTTAAAAAAAAAATCTATGATTATCATTGAATTTGTTGCAGATACTAACGTAATAATTTTTGCAAAACTAAAAAGACCTTTTTTTAAAAAAAGCTGCTCTGGGGGGTTGGACAAATAAATTATTGTCCAGATACAACTATATTATAATATTTATATTTTATTCCATCACTTTTTAAAATACTTGTTTTCTAGAACAATTCTATACCTGGCTTTTGGGAAAATTAAAACCATGCTGAAGGAACCACATGTGCTTAGCCCCCAGACCCAGCACCTAGATGACAACAGTTTGGGCAATTCAGCAAAGCAGGTACCATGGCCAGATTTCCAAACATATGGCTCCAAGCTCATGCTGCATTCTCAAGTCTTCTCTCTGCATGAAAAATGAGGAGAAAGGGATCCTAACTTTCCCAGAATCAGTGTCTCCTCTGAACATTCAGAGTCTCGCAGAACAGGAGAAAGAAAACAAGATTTGAGACACAGTTTCGTGTTTTAGGAGTTGAAAAGAGAATCACTCAAGATGTCTCTCTTTCCTTTCTGAAATGAAGGTGTTCTGGTATCAGCAAGCTCAGAAAGGACTGCTTTGTCTTCGTGCACATCGGAAAAATAGCAAGATGCTTTTCACCTCTCAGAGAGGCTGCATCCCAATGAGTCCTGGTCTAGTTGAAAATGCTCTGTTGTTACACCTAATGCATGCACCATGGTTCAGCCACAGAGCATACTGCTAACCTATGCACCACAATTCAGCTACAGAGCACATACTTGTGGTCCTGTAGCTAGCTAAATAGAAGCTGTGGCTAGCTGCACTGCCTACAATTATGAGAAAATATACTGATGAATATCACTATTAAGTCAACAAATCATAAACCAAACCATCATAAATCATGGGCAGGCTACATATGGGAAAAATAAATTATGATGCAACATGAGGGGGCTGGACAGAGGGTTCAGAAGTAAAAAGCAATTATTGTTCTTCCAGAGGTCCCAGGTTCTGTTCCCAACACCCAGGGAGCAGCTCAGAGCCATCTGTGACCCCAGTTCCAGGAGATCTGACACATTCTTCTAGTCTTCTTTCCTAGGCATGCATGTTGTGCACATATGCATACAAAACATCTGTACACCCAAAACAAAAGTAAGGGAGAAAGGGGATGCTAATCCTCATGGATTTGCTTTTTAAGAAGAATGGGGGTCCATGAGGAGGAAGGGCAGACATGAGCCCAGAGGTTGAGAAAGGCAGCATGGCAGTATTATACAGACAGACTCTAAATGACATGAGCTGTTCATGGACCCACGTCCTTCTTTAACAGATCTATAAAAAGGTCTGTTCAGGGCTCCAGCTCAGTGTAGAGCAATTGCTTAGCATCCACGAGGCCTTGGGTTCAGTTCCTGGTATCATAAAGATAAAGAAAACAAGAATAACAGGGGCTAGAGAAATGACTCAACCGTTAAGAGCACTGTCTACTCTTACAAAGGGCCCAGGTTCAATCCCCAGAACCCACTTGACTGCTCACCACCATTTGTAATTCCAGTTTCACTCTTCTAACCTTCTCTGGTACTAGGCTTGCATGTGGTGCAGAGACGTGCATGCAGGCGAAACACCTGCACACATTAGAGAGAAATAAAGAGGGGAAAGGGTATATTTTGAGGGGAGCAGTCTTCGATACTAATATGTTCAGTACATTGGTTAGAGAAACCAAAGAACAGGAAGCTTAGAGGGGCCACTGAAACCTACCAACACTTTGCAAAAAGCTTCAGCTTATTCACTGCTATCTTTCCCCATGCCTACTGCTTACAGAATGCAGTGAAGACAAATGGCTTCCCAAACACGGAGAAACACCTGCTGTAGGAAAGGCTGTTGCCAAAATTCCTCCAAAGGTTTCCTTCAAGCTTCCCTTCTTCTAGTAATCACTCAATGAAGGGTACCCATTTATGGTTGTTGTTAATTTCATCATCACCATCATCATCATCATCACCGTCATCGTCACCGTCATTGGCGTTGTCACCTCTAACACAATGCCTTATCTTCAGATAATGTTTGGTTCCAAGATACAAATGTGAACTATAAACCTAGGCAGGGCATTTTCAGAGTTTGAGTCTATTCTTGGGAGCATCATTATCACCAAAGAATTCCAATGGTGAAGAGCTAAAATGGCTCCTTATTCTAGGTACAAGAATCTCTCTTGACACAGGGACACATCTCTTCCCTGTAAGCAGGAGGAGTGCCTTAGTATACTTTTAAAAGATACTCACTGCCTCCCAGTTTCCCAGCAGTTGCCAAAAGTTGAAATTGGTGCACTGTATAGTTGCCAAGTTCTCCTCTGAAGCAAACTCCTTTCAAAACCACAATGAGGCCATCAAGATGCCTCAGTGGGCAAAGACAGTTGCCTACTGCCAAGCCTGATGACCCTAGTTTAATCCCTGAGGGCCAGATAGTGGAAGGAGAGACTTGGCTGTCGCAAGCTGTCCTTGAACCTCCACACATGCAGAGTGGAGCATGCCCCCCTCCCATACACACAATAAATAAGTAAACCTTTCAAAGTTTTCAAAATCACAGCAGTTTCCTTCTTTCACCTTATTAAAATCTAACATGGTGGAAATAGCTCAGGTTTGGTGTCAAGCACGCCTAGATTTGGATGTTGCCCACGTAGAGCCTGTAAGTAGGTCTACTGTCCTCACCCATCAATCAGTCTTAATAGACTCACACAGAACTACGGTGAGACTGGACGGATCTCCTCTAAGATTTCTCCAAAGAGACATCAAATGACAGGGCAAGCTCTACCTAACTGAGAGAAGACAAAAACAGACTCTCCATGGAGAGCCCGAAGGCATCCATGGAAGAGAAGTCTATCCCCTGCCCTGGACAGGGATGACCAGGTGAATGTCCCCAGCACCTCCTCGCTCAAGATCTTTGACTAGCTCCACAGTGTAGACTGAGTCCCACTCCAACCACTACAATCAACCTCCATTCCACCTTCCCAATTCTTTCTTCCTCTGACACCTCCCACCTAGTGACACCAACATTCACACCATGGACTTGAAGGCAGGCTTATCACTGTACAAAGTCTTTATGAGCAAGAGTCTTACCTTACACACTGTTGAACACTCCTTCAGCTTATCAAGCATAGCGCCTTGTGCGTAACAATATCTACTGATTAGTAATCAATAAGGAAGTAGGTGAATCCCTTTTGGAGAACAGATGGGACAGGGAGGGGAAGGCACATTAACATATTAACTCTATGCTGTGATAAATTTTCTATGCTTAGTTGATAAGGAAAGAAACAATTGCAAAAAAAAAAAGCAGCATAAAGGCTAGAAAGTGAACCAATCTACTATTTTCACATTATCCGGGAAATCTGGTCTAAGTATATTAATAAGCTTTTGAATTTATTTAACATTTCATTTTTTTAAAAAAAATCTTCATTGACTCATGTACCACAAAGAGTAAGTACTATGCATTAAGCATTAGGAAGAAGTCTGTGAAAGGTGGCTCAGATGTGGTACCCAAAGAAGGTACTGTACAATGAAAGAGCCAGGCCCATCCAAGCAAAGACAAGTCATGATGCCCTAAAAGGCACGACTAGAGAAGCCTACTGGGGATGCTGGAGTAGCGCTGATTCCTCTCCTGCTACAGCTCATTCCCAATGTGAACATCTAACAAAGAGGTTCAGCTCAAGCTCCATGTCACCGTCACCTCCACCATTGCACAGGCATCTCACAAGGCTGCCACTCTGTGTTGTCCGTAGGTGGATTGTCTGGTAACTGTGTTGAGAGATCTCTACTTCCTAACATAAAAGCTCAGAAGAAATAAAGGTCCCCAGAAGGTTTCAAAGAGGAAGAAACATTTGAACTAAGCCTGAAAGATAGATGATCCTGGGGTAAAAAGGAAGGAAGAAGCATTCCAGAAAAAAAAAAAAGAAGAAGGGAGAAAGAAGAGTATGGAGGCATAGGGTCCATTTGAACCATTATTAAAAGGGGAACTGTTGCCACTGGACAGCAGACAGATGTTGAGAAATGGCTGCGAGCCTTGGCTGAGCATGGATACTCAAGAGATTATGTGGTCCTTGTGCCTTAGAGGGGCTCTTGTGAACTGGAAGAAGAAGACCCCAGCTCAGGCAGAGCATGTACAGGTAGATGTGACTGGCAGGCTTTCCTACCCACTGTCTGCTCTGTGTCTCTTTCCAGGAAGCACAGGCCATGACCTCTATTATCCCTAACCTATAATGGACAGGTAATAAGAGCTGGAGAACTGATCAACCATCACGGTTGAACACAACCCACATTTATGCCTGTGCTGAGGCAAGCCACTTCGCTCTGCCCTGTGAAAAGCACTTCACTGCCCTCCAGAATGCATAACTGGCTTCGAAAGGCAGTTATTTATAATTGAGTGTAGCATGAAATAAATTGAAGTAAGCCCCAGAAACAGGTAAGGTCTCTAAGTCAGATCTTCACACCTTTCTACCACAGGGAAGAGTTCAGCAAACATCTAATAAACACCCTCGTTGCAGCCCGTCATGCTGGGTGTTCTGACTACCACAGCCAAGGTAACACTGCAGGACTGCATAGGAAGAAGTTTCAACCACACAACAGCTACACAAGGGGCCTCCTTCAGTCTTCCAGTGTTTAAGTCCAAACCCGAGGTGTGCTGCCTGCCAGTCTATGGCCTAGCATGGTGTAGTCTGGGAAAGGTGGTCTCATGCCGAGGAACTGCTAGGAGGAATGGCCAAATGGCTCCCCGAGTGAAGAAAGCCCTTCCTACACATGTCCGCCCTGCTAAGGCCTTCATGTCGTTCTTCACCTGTTCTAACCTTATCCAAACTCGAGACATTACCCTGACCTGCTCTTCACTTTGAGTATTATAAACTGACTCCAAATCACCTCACTTTGTAATGAATCAACTCAAAACAAATGAGAGCACAAGAAATATTTCCCACCTTTGCATTACTTCCTCTTAGAAACAAACAAAGCAGTCAAGCTAGGGTGTTCTTCAAGGAGGGTGCTTGTCACACATGTGCAAAGACTCTGGTTTCTATCCCCAACATTATGTGAGGGAGGGAGGGAAGGAGGGAGAGAGGGAGGGAGGAAGAG
>NW_021620984.1:7758147-7807471 GCF_004785775.1 Grammomys surdaster
TGGGAGGAGAGGAGAGGAGAGGAGAGGAGAGGAGAGGAGAGGAGAGGAGAGGAGAGGAGAGGAGAGGAGAGGAGAGGAGAGGAGAGGAGAGGAGAGGAGAGGAAAAAAGAAAAAGAAAAAGAAAAATTTTGTTCTAACTCCAGATAAGACCTTTCCTAACTGGGGAAGTAGAAAGCATGCCATCATTTTCAAATGTGTGCTAGCATGGCATCACTCACACATATGTGTTAGCACACATATGTGCTAGCATAGCATCACTCACACGTGTGTGCTGGCACACATATGTACTGGCATGCATCACCCTCATGTATGTGCTGGCATGACATAACTCACACATATGTGTTGGCATGGCATCACTCACACATATGTACTGGCACAGGTATGTGCCGACAGAGGCATATGCTGGCGTAGCATCACTCACATGTATGTGCTGACATGGCATCACTCACACATATGTGCTGGCATGGCATCACTCACACATATGTGCTGGCACACGTATGTGCTGGCATGGCATCACTCATACATATGTGCTGCCAGGCACAGACCATGAGAGCCCCTGCTGACTCTTCTGTTCAGCCACACTGGACAGCTCTCCAGGCTCCAGCTGCATAAGGAATTTACAGCCTTCCCTGTCTTCCTTTTCTCTTCTGCTCTTCCAACCACGATTCCCAGCTTGCCCGTTAGTGACCAGCTGACACTGTCACTCTCCTTCCAGAAGTTGTGAATAAAGGCCACTCCACAGTCTCACCTCCTCCCTCATCCCTCAAGTAGCTTCATACTTGTCACACTTCTCTGATGCTCATACGTCTTCACTTTTTATTTTGTCACCAGATGGTTACATTGCCTGCTTCCTCCATCCATAAACTGTTAAGATCTTGGAGAATATGGCTTGGTATTTTTCAGCTTTACATCTTTACAGCACAGTGCTCCACACACAGTGCTCCATACACAGCTGCTCGCAAACATCTGCCGGAGGAATTAACTCCAGCAAGAGCTTCCTTTAAACTGGTTTGCAGAGCCAACTTCAGTTTAATTTCATCCCTGTCACATTCATTTGCACAGTACTTACAGTTAATTTTAGGGATTCTTGGGGGTGGGGAGAGGTTTTGCCCGGGAGCTGAAGAAACAGTGATTCAGAGCACTGGCTGCTTTTGCAGAGGGCCCAAGTTTGGTTCCTAGCACCCACACAGGAGCCCGAAACCATCCATAACTCCACCTCCAGGCCTTCTGATGTCCACTTCTTACCTGCATGGGCATGGCATGCACCTAGTACACAGAGACATACATGTGGGCGCATGCTCGTGAATAAGAATAAATACATATCCTTAAAGAGGGGATGGGAGGGATAAAAAGTTCTGAGACTTCTTTTACTACCCTACCTTGTGTCAGATGCAATACTATGCATCTTTCTCCATATTTGCAAGTCACTGAGTTGTCATCTGAATTAACTTGCCAGGCTGTACAATTGAATAAAATCAATTTTCCAGAAAGAATGAATGAAGTAAAAATTTGAGCATAAATGTCAACTAACAATGAATTAGCTATGATACAATTGGGATTCCAGCCAACATCTTCATCCTCTATAGCTCTTGTAAGAAAAAGGAACAAGTTCTTCATTCTGAAGCTTTGCATGATAGTGCACATGGATTTCAACCTTGAGACGGATCTGAACTTCATACTAAAACCTTGTCTCATAAACACAAGGTTCCTCGTCCTATTGATGATTCAGAACAAATATTCAAATGTCTCAATTTACTTAAGAGATCTGTTATTACAGCAATACATGTTTCCCATCCACACAGTATAGTACTGAACTGTTACAAAGAGGACTGTCCTAAGTCTGAGCTGACATACTTCCTCCTGGCACAGTACACAAATGCTGGGCCTACCGTGTAAAGATTACATCTGAAGTGAGACATTCTGTTCTATGGAGAAGCTCCTAAAGACTTGGGATATTAAACAATTCCCAGGTCTCAGGAAGTCCCTGAAATGTAACAGAATCACAAGACCCCTTCCTCCCTATAAGCAGTAAGGATAGCTGAGGAGATTAAAGCTAGAGTACACCAGTTATAGGACAGGTAGGATACAGTATAGTATTGGAGTATAGATGCTGGGGACTCCCAGCTGTGTAGGGAGTTCTGAGGTTCTGCTCCCAAGAGTTATTCCCATGCTAGGATGCGATTCCAGTGCCTGCCTTTGAATAATCCATGTTCCTGGGAGTGAACACTTCAGTGAGTGACCCACAATAAATCATTGGTTCATGTTGAACACTGGTGGCATCCTTACTTTGGCCTGTCATGGTCCTCTATCCAGGGTGAGCAAAGATATTCAAATGCCCCCAGGACAGGGTCATACAAAGGACCCCAGGACCCAGTGGACTTCCCTGTCAGTCCCAAGCAGTCACCCTAAAACCCAGGGCTGACTGCCATTAACTCACATTCACAAATCTACCCCTGGTGTTTAATTTTTTTCCCTTAATAGAAAGTTTAGGGCTTGAAATACAGTAGAAAGAAATTATTTACTGCACAGTCCAACAAAATAAGAGTCGGGACAGTAAGACAGGATATAATCACCAAGGAAACTCATAATTTGGGGACTGAAGAGATGGCTTGGAAGTTGCTTCTCTTGCACTTGTTTCTCTTGCAGAGAATCTGGATTTAGTTTCCAGAATCTACATGGTAGCTCACAATCACCCATAACTCTGCTTCCAAGATATCCAATGTCTCTTCTGACATTCATAGGGAACACACGCACACATGTGCACACACACACACCCTAGATGGGTGATGACTCATGACAGTGGAACCTCAGAGCTCGCTGCATAGCTTGCCAGCATCTATATTGCAATACTATAATGTATCCTATCCTATAGGTGGGGTGCCCTAGCTATAATCTCTTCTGAGCTGTCTTTACTGCTTATGGGGAATAAAGCGTCTTGTGAATCTGTTTGTAATCTGTACTGAAATCTACATTGTAAAACAACAGCATCAACAAAAAACAAACAAACAAAAACAACAACAACAACAAAAAGACTCACACCTTCAAGCCATAGCAAAAGCTATGGTTTCAAGTTAAAAGCATAAACATTCTTTCCTCTGTCCAGAGGGCTGGATATTATCCAGAGGACTGATTGGACAGAGATGGTCTCAGCACAATGAGAAGCACTTTAGTCTTATACTTAGACCACAACAGAGGAAATGTACATTTTTGCTTGTGCCTATTGTAATAGGAGCAGTACCTCACCAAAGCCAGATTAATGGCTTGTCAGAGCTCCATTAATGAACAGTCAAAATCTGAACTTTCAGAGTCTTAATATACTACTTCAAGTTGTTAACATAGAGAGAAGGAAAGAAATCTAAAACTTCTGATTTTTCACATACCTTAGAGCACTTCCGTAGACCTTTACAACTTGCATTTGCACAACCCAAATCACCTTTTTAGACCTTCACAACTGAAGCTTTCACGTCCTGGGAGCTTCAAAACTTGCATCTACATACTTTACGTTCCTTCCTAAGACCCTCACACCTTACATTCAACTTTAAACCCGATCTTTCCATTCAAGCATTTGTCATGAGACAGGGGTGGTCGATTACTTACAGCAGCCATAGCAAAGCAAGTTACTTTAAATAAAGAAACAACAAAAAAGTTACATTGAAACCTGCCTTGTGAGTTTGTCTCTTTCTATGGAAAGACTTCCAGCAAGGTAAACTGGGTCTGTGTCTCTGTCTTTTTCAGCAGGAGACCTAGACCCTCTAGAAAAGTGAGGCCTGAGGTCTGAGCTTCCTTCCATATAAAACAGACTGTCCAGGCAACAGCAGCAGCCTTGCTGGAAGGAGCTGGTTTGCTTTGATGGTGTTAAACTGCTGAAGCTAGTTAGCCGTCAACACCATCAGGGATCTGAGAGGGATAAATTAGAGAAGGAAGTATAATCCAAATGATCTATGTATCAATTAAAATGACAGAGACTTCCCAGTTAGCTACCCTAGGCTCCCAGATGGTTTGGGTTTTGGTTGTTGTTTTTTTTTTTTTTTTCTGGGGTTGTGGGAGGATGGCAGCGGTTGGTCTTCAGATGTCACACAGGACCACACAGGTCTGCAGGTGCCAAAGCCAGAAGGTCAGAGATTTTCCTGTGGAGAAGGAACTTGGGAAACCTGACCTATATTGATGAGGCAGAATAGAGCAGTCAACTCAACAGGGTCCACAGTTTAGGCCGGACCCTGGTGGGTGAGGCATGGAACAGTCTTTGTTCAATGGCTGATGTTACCACAATCCAGGTAGAGTTGTCTGCGCCCGATCATCTTTGGAGATCATAAAGTTGTCACTGAGAGCTGGCATTTCCATCTATCGCAGGAAGTTTTTTCACATTGGACATTGTAAGTGCCATATTCAGGAGATCTCTGAAGAGTTTCAGGACTATCTACTAAGTATACCTGATTTTAAACAAACTTCATTGGTAGTTACTTGTTTTAGGCTTAACCTTGCAGACCTAAAGGGGAAGCTAACTAAAGCTTGTCACTGTAAATGAACTCATTACATCTGTACTTAGCACGTCTGAGGCATGAACGTAAACTCAAACATTTATAAGGTGAGTGTCAACTTGCACATCTTAATTATCTTTAAGCTTTTACAACAAGTTAGTAGCTTTTATAAAATTAGTGCTTTAAAGCTTTATCCCTGTTAAGTCTGAGCCTTAAAATTTGAGTTGAAGATTTAACTGAAGATCCTTTAGCATCAAAAGAAACCCATAAATTCAGCCTGTAGAGAAACTGGGAACTTTATTAGACCAAAAATAAACTTCACAAAGAAACTGGACACCTTACTTTTCTGACTCTTCCGAGGCGCACCATTACAGAGTACCATAGTTTCTTGTATGACTCAATTTATCCAACTATCTAAAGCTTAACAGAGTTAGCAAAGACAGAGAGGCTAGACATAGATCTTTAAAACAATTACTATTACCCCGAGTAGTCCTTTGGAATTCATAAACCTTATCTATCAAACATATGTCGTTCCTTACCTAAATATTCTAGAAGTCTAATGTTGAGAAGTTAGCCAAGACCTAGTAGCTCAACAGACACTGAGATCAGCTTCTGCTAACATGAGTATACCTTTGTAACCTTAGAATAAAGCATGCTTTATCCAACAAGCCTCTTCTCCTTATCTAAAATTTTATAGAATCCTGGTATTGAATAGTGATTAAAAGCATGACTGGCTAAGCATATATCTCTAAGAATATGTTTATAACCTTGGGGTTTATCATAATACTGAAATCTATCCGATTCCAAGATATTTTGGAGACCTGCCGTTGCCTCCTTAGTCTAAAGGAAGATTCAGTGACAAGCAGAGAGCTCAGTAGGACTGTGAAGTTTTAGGAACATTGCCTTAGTTGGTTTATACCACCTGGTCCTCCTAAGGGAGGTGGTGGTGAAGTTACATTTCATGGACTCTTTTAACTTTAGTAAAGATTACTGCCAGGCACCTGGTTGCTTCCCTTCTGGTGAGGTCATTGGCCAAGATGGTGGTGAGCCACATGGTTGCTATTTAAAAATATCTATTTTCCTAGTAGATCTGTTATTTAAAGAAGAGTTGAATCCAAATTATATATGCCGTATATCCTAAGATATATCCTAAGAGTCAAATCACATGCATAATAAGTTACAGCAAATTAAGATTCCTTTTGTATAGACTTTTAAGCCCTTTGCTGTAAATCTTCAGCTAAATTTTGTTACAGATTTTTAAACCGTGCCCAGTGAACTTACAAATCTTATGACAGTTTACAGAAGAGAATTAAAAGATTATTTTGGGGACCTAAGAGCAAAGAAATTGTAGAGACAAAAATTTTTTTAAAGTGGAAAAGTAGAAAAACTTTAGAGGTTAGAGACTTGAACATGAAGAGCAAATCTAGATATAAGAGATTTGGGGGGGGGTCATTTGTTTATGCAGTGACAGGAGTTGTTACCAGATGCTCTGAAAATCGGGTGTGCCAATTTTTGGTCATTGATGGAGCCGTACTGTACTGAGGCTAAGCCATTTGCGGTAAGATAGGGAGGCTTTAACAAGATCTCTGTGTCCAAGAAAGTAAAAAGAAAAGGCCATATGAGTTCTGAGTGGTTGTAAGGAAGCTACAGGCCCAGTAGGGCACACAGACGCAGTGGAAGGAGGGAGCTGAGAGACAGAAGGGACGGGGTCAAGATAGGAACTCCATCTGAGGGAGGACTCCAATATCATAGAGGCCCAGAAGGGCTTAAGAAAGATGTGGGCCACAGCTCCTCAGCTCCGTAACTCTGAGGGGGGATAAATGAAGTGCCTGAAGGGAGCAGAGGGGGTAAGAGTTGTAACGAAAAAATTTCAATCTGGGGTTTCCCCAAGCCGACTGAGAGGCTTGTGGGGCAGAAATGTCCCAAATCATAGAGACGAGGCATCCCTTTCCACATAATGGGGGCCAAGTAGAGAGAAAGGAGCTGGCACAGCATGGGACTTCTGTGGTAATAATAGTAGACAAAGCAGGCAGCTTACCCAGTAGAGGAGGTGGGACAAGTGGTTAGAGCGGGCAGAGGAGGAACCAGCTGAAGAGGTGGGCTGCGAGAGCTTTCTAGGGAAAGGAAGGGCTCCAACAGAGGAAGAGGAGCAAGCGTCTTAGTAGAGATATACCCACAAGGGCTTAGAGAGCAGAGAAGCGGAGAGGTGCCCAGGTAGAAGTACCTCAAATAGATTTTTTTTTTACATCAATATCCGAAGCAGCATTGCTCAGGACGAGAGCAAAAAGATAGTAACAGCCCCAGGGTCCACCAACAGATGAATGGATTAACAAACGACTCGGGAACATCTTTCATTGGAAAATCGAGATGAATTCTGACTCATGCCATACATAAGCAAGGCTGACCAAAGAAAACAGGCTGCCAAGTGAGGTGTGTCAGACAAAAAGGCAGATGTGATACGCTTCCACGGACACCAAGAGTCACATTCCCTGAGAAGGGAGAACGGTGGTTTCCAGGGACCAAGAAAAACGAAGTGACTGTTAAATATGAATCGAGTTTCTGGTGAGATGACTTTCTTTAAAAAAAAAAAAATCAGGAACTGGTTAGTGGAGAGGGTTACACAACGTTGTAAATGAACTTAAGTCCACTAAGCTGTCCATGTAAAGATGACTGGAAAGGCAAATTTTATGACTTAAAAATTGCAACAGAAAAGAAAGAGTGAGAGACAAGGGGCGTTTATTTATAAGTTTGCCACCCTCTGCCCCTGTTTTCTTCAGTCTTTTCTGATGAATAGTAATTATTTTTAACACATGTGACTTGAAGTATTCACTATAGACACATATATACAGAAAGAAAAAGAGAGAGAGGGAGAGGGGAGGGGAAGGGAGGGGAGAGGAAGAGGAAGAGAAAAGGGGGAAGAGAGGGAAAGGGGAGAGGGAAAGGGGAGAAGAAGAGGGAAGAAGAAGAAGGAGAGAAAAGGGGGAGAGAGGGAGAGAGAGAGGACATTTTTAAAAATTAATTGAAGGCCAATTTTCCCTTCATAGTGATGTCCTCGCAGGCCAGGTGAGAAGAGAGCCCCACAAATCACTCCATGAGGCAGGTTCTCTCAGCACAGGCCTCTAGGGAGAGATGGGGCAGTGACTGCATCTACCTCAGGGGAAAGGGAAGTATCATGTGGAGACAGCCATCTGCCTGAGTCACATCAGGTTTCCTCAATGAAATCAGGCCCCTGACAGGAGCTCTACAGGTCGCAGGTACACATGGATGTATCATGGGAAAACACCAATAACACCAAAAAAGTCTATGGTTTTAGGCCTGTTTTACAATCTACCAGTAATCTGGTTTCTAAAGCAATCAGATGTCTGTACCTGGTCAAAATGTCTGTCCCGTGCTCTCCGTGGCTTTCTGGACAAGATCAGAGAGCTGTGAAGTGGCCTTGGACTCACAGACAACCTCTAGTGGCAGCTAAAACCATTCTCTTTCTGTAGTTGCCTGGTTACTTGATCCTGCTATAAGTAACTAAGGCTCCTTGGTGTGGAGAATGGAGATACCTAGCTAAGACAATACCCCTCCCTCTTCAGCTTGCACCACATAACACCCAAGTAAATGACCCAACACATGATCAAAACAGTTGATCCTTTCTGCCGAGCACCTTCCTCGATCCTGTCTACCAAACTGTAGCTGTATTGATACTCAAGAAATATAAAATCAATCAATAATCAATATTTTTGATAAAGCCACCTGTCCCTAGCAATTCCTCTCCTGTAATTTCTAACGACTCTGAATATACGCATCATCTGAATATGTCATCGGTGTAACATATCTCAAAATGGAAGACCCATTTCCTCTACCATCTCTCCTAGGGCCTCCTTTATGAGCTTTCAAACTTCTGCCTTCCTTCTATAGTGGAGAGAAGAAAGGAAAGCTTCAAATATGGCGGCAGGTACCAATGTGCCCCACATCCCTAGACACCTGCTCTTGTGACAACAGCCTCAAGACTGACTTCTCTATTACAGTTCTTTCCTTATTAAGAAGTCCTTAACTTGAAAGGTGAGACCAACCATGCATGAAAGTTAAATTCTCCCATACAAGGAAAATACTAACTGCTCCCCCAAGAAAGACACATTATATAGACTAGCCTTCTGGATTATTATTTTAAAGAGAGATTATATTTTTTCTGTTCTTCTGTCGGCTGCAAATCCCTAAACCAACTAGAATTCACTTAAAACTAATCTGCTGTGTTTTTATTGGAAGAGAATAATCAGGAAAGTTCTACCCCACTGAACAGCTGGGAATTTTGTTGCTGAACATTTTGGTTTAGTCTTTATTTTTCTAGCTGCTGGCCCTGCTAACAGGATTCCATGAAGGTCACATTTAATCTTGCAGTGACAGGCTACCTAAGCATTTCTTAGGTTGGCTTCAGTAAAAAATAAATTGCCCTAGCTCTGTGGACAGGCCTGGTGCTTCAGCCCAACAATTAAAGTCAAGGTGAACAAATGGAAGCAGCCATAAAACACTGCATTTTATTTCAAAGGACTTTCACTTCACAGGTTAAGGGCTGGAAGTTTGTGTTAGTGGCGTTAACGAAGGCATAGCTACTTTAATTCACATAGAAAACAGCAGTTCTGGGAAGCTTGTCTCCAATTTACAACAAAATAGATTTATATTCGTAAAAAGGTGTAAATATCACTGTTGGGAATGAAATGTCAGGTTCTTTCAAATGTCTTGGTATGAAAGAGAAAAGGTGAATGATTTTTCACCTTCTGAGTGTTGAACCTCTTCTGCATAGTGTCACGTCCCCTTGCTAAGTGACCAGACTCCTTGCCTATGTGCTAGATACATGTACCAATAGGTTTCTAACACAAAGCAGACCTGTACCATCCCTTCTGAGCTGGATTTCAGCTTTCCAAGCTCACCTTTTGCCTTCAACGGAAAATCAAAGCAACAAATATTTATCTAGTTCTTACTGCGTATCAAGTGCCCATGAGGAATGCAAAGAAACACATGACACAGGCTCTCAAATAACATATCACGGAGGAGAGGGAAATAAAAAAGTACAAATAACCAAAGCCTTTCAAAGCACGCTGAGAGGCCCACAGACACTCAGGTGTACACACAGCTCGCGGCCGTGGGAACAGTGTATGTATTGCTACGTACTGCTTCTGTGAGCGCTCGGAATATTTATTGGTTTGGACTGAAAAAAAAAATCCGGTAAATCTTATGATGAGAAGGCAAAGGAGAGTTGTGAGGTTCTGATGAAAACAAGACTTCACCTGCCTCCCTTCAGTCTTTTTAGACTCCATTCCTTTGTATTAAGATTGTCCCTCGCTCGCACTCGCTGGCTCACTCGCTCCCTCTCCCTCTCCCCCTCCCCCTCCCCCTCCCCCTCCCTCTTCCCCTCTCCCTCTCTCTGTGTCTGTGTCTGTGTGTCTGTGTGTCTTTGTCTGTGTCAGTGTCAGTGTGTTGGGATAACCTGCAGCATCACTCATCAGATACAGACTATCTTTGTTTTGATAAAAGGCTTGTTACTGACAGGCATCCTCCTGTCTCCACCTCCCCAGTGCTGGGATTACAAGTGTGGATCACCAGGCCTGGCTTTTACATAGGTGCTGGGGATCGGACTCCGGTTCTCAGGCTTGTGCAGCAGGTACTATATCAACTGAGCAAGTCCCAGATCATCTCTGGGCATCTTTCACCTGCTGGACCATCTAATAGGTAGCTGTGAGGCCCTGTGTCTGCTGAGCACGCACAATGTTGAATTAAGGCAAGCTGCAGGTTAAAAAAAACACACTGGGCTTGAAAGGGTAAAGTAAAATAACATTGTTTTTGCACTGATTATATTGAAAGACTAATATTTGCAAAGTGATGGGTTAAACAGCTTTCATTATTAATTTCACTTCTTTCTTTTGCTTTTCTAATATAGATACTTTAAAAAAATAAGAAACAAGCAGGTGGCTTTTATCACAATCGTAAAATGAGTTTGTATTCATAATTGGAGTGAAACTGTTCTAATAGTTCATCAGATAAAAATTAGGTACTCGGAGTCTTCTTTCACCGAGAAAAATCAGAGATGATAGAGAGACAACAGCTTCCTAAGTGTCCCTGAGATCTACAAAGTGGGTGTGGCAGGAACAGCTGCCCTGTCCTCCTGGGACAAGACATCTGACATGAAATCAACAGGGATGGTATAGGACGCAAAGGGAAGGGATGGTTCACCAGGCCTCTTACTTGCATACACCCTGAGAATTAGATCTGTGACCATCTGTCTAAATTGACTGCTCTTATCTAATAGGAAAACAAAAACAAAAACAAAACAAACAAAAACAAAAAAACCTCATCTCCTCAATAGGACCAAATAATACTGCCCGGTCCAAATCTCTTGCTTAATTAGTGTCCCGAGTTGCTAAAGCTAAGAAGACCCCTATCTGCCCAAGCATTTCTACTGCAAAAAGGATAGGGACAGACCACAGAAGACATCCCATGATGTTAACACTCATGTATGTCAGCAGAGACCTGATCCTGGGGAGAGGGACAGTTTAGCCACAGAGTGAAATGCTCCAATTGTGACCCACCAGGATCTAGGTGTGTGGACCAACGCTGCAATGATCCTCTTGTTGGCTTGCTTGTAAATATCAGTGACTCTTGTCTCCTGCTCAGATGTTATGTGTTTCTATGGTATTTACAATCATAAAAGGCAGAACCGTCAAGTAGGGTAACATCTTAGACTGTTACTAGTTCTTGGCTTAGTGAGGCGATGGTGTCTCCCAGCCTTGGTTAGAAGAGCCCCAGTTCTAGACCCTGAATTTGGACAAGAAAGCAGAGTGAGCTGAAAAATGGCTAAGTCTATAGGTAGCATCCTCAGCAGCATCCAATTTCCATCTATTTATTTATTTATTTATTTATTTATTTATTTATTGTGTGAGTTTGGTTTGAGACAAGGTTTCTCCGTGTATTTCCAGCTGTCCTGGAATTCACTCTGTAGACCAGGCTAGCCTTGAACTCACAGAGATCTGCCTGACTCTGCCTCCCAAGTGCTGGGATTAAAGGTGTGTGCCACCACTGCCTGGTCCAATTTCCTTTTTCTAATTTCACATTTGCTAGAGATAGACCAGTAGGGACACATGAGCATTGTTTCTTTAGGTATGAGAGTAACTATGATCCAAAATTAATTCAAATTCAGAAAATACAAAGTGTCCCAAGGGTACTAAAAGAAATTAAATATAATCCTACTATCAAACTTTTTTCTTCCACCATTTTTAGCATTGCATAAACAAAATGTATATAATTTTAAAATAAGTGTGGGGTATAATCTAATCTCCTTTTCTCCCAGCCAACTAGCATAGGATAAATGTTTTCCCTCTTTAAATGCCATTCAAAAGTATGAATTTTAAAAACTACCTATCTTCCAGATATATCATAATTTACATATGTTTTTCTTGTTAGATATTCAAAGGGCTCCCAAGTTCTATATAGTAAAATTCAAATAAATAAACACCCTTAAACATAAATCTTTGTTCGAACCTCTAGTTTAAGGGATCAGAAAGTTTAACTCTTGCTTGGTTGAGGTTTGTTTGTTTTGAAACAAAGTCTCACTGTGTATCCAGGCTAGCCTTCCACTCACTATATAACCCAAGACAGCCTCAACTTTGTAACAATCCTCCTGCCTCAGTCTCCCTGATGTCAGGATGGCAAGTATGCATCACTGTGACATGTTACATGTTCAAGCATGTTAACTTTAGCATTTAACACTGTAAGCATATACCACCAAGTTAAATTCCAGAAAATTCCTCTGTGTAAAACCTCAACTACATTATGATCCCCTAGGTTTCCCAACAGTAGGTGGCCTGAGGTACCTACGTAGCTACAGTGCTACTACAGTTCAACCTTCACCTTTCTTGAAGAGAACACAATACTGCACATTCCACTTTCCTAGTTCAACATATACTACTTGTGATCTGACAAAAATAACATCCAATCAAAGAGCAGCACGGGGGAGAGGAAGAGGACCTATAAGAGCTGTCATAGTGTCTTTGATTCATTGTATTGCCTCCTATCTTCTGGGAGGCTTTTTTTTTCTTTTTTGAGAACATTTCCGGGGCTTACAGTGTGAGTCTCAGTCCTTCAGTTCCTAATACTTCAACATGAATACCTGTAAGGTGACCTCAACCATGCCAAAGTGACAGTCTCCTATAAGTCTAGTAAGTCCCCTGTAAGCTCCTGCGCTGCAGTTTCCTGTCACAATCTGTCTTCCATGGGGTTAAAAGGTCTAACCTCAAAGGCAACAGTAGAAGCTCTTAAGCATTTCAGTTGACCCCTGACTAAGTACTTGTTCATCTTTCCTTCCTTAAACTCCATAATGTAGTTGAAAATTTGTAATGAAAGAAACTTCCTGGAATTTAACTTAGTCGTATATAACACTTAAAATGTTAAAAATAAAATAAAATTCCAAACTTGGAGCCAAAGAGATGGCTCAGTGGTTAAGATGGCTTGATGCTCTTCCAGAGAACCCAGGTTCAGTTAGAAGAATCCACACAGAGACTCACACCCATCTGTAACTCCAGTTCCAGGGAATCAGCCACCCTTGTCTGGCCTCTACAAGGACCAAGCATGCAAATGATACACAGACATACATGCAGGCAAAACACTCATACACTTACGGCACCATGAGGAGAGCAACAATACCAACCAACCACAGCTCCCAGGGTCTAAACCACCAGCCTGGGAGCACTTGGGGGGGATCCAGGGCTTCAGCTGAATATGTAAAAGTGGAGGGCCCTGCTGGGCATAGGTGGAAGAAGAGAACCTTGACCTCATGAAGGCTGGATGCCCCAGGGGGTGGGAATTTTGAGGGTGGGGAGGTGGGAGTGGGGGGGGGTAGATAGAGGTTACATCCACAGAGAAGAAGGAGGAGGGGCGAGGGGATTGGGGGTTCCGAGGGGGTGGTGGGGGATGGGGTAAGGGGACAACATAGGAAATGTAAATAAATCATCCAATAAAAAAAAAAAAAAGTAAATGTTAACCATCCACACCAGCTGTGGCAGTAACACAGTGTTGCCTGCCCGACTGCCTCTTCCTTCTCTTCCAGTACCAAGAATCCACTATCTCACTTTTTCCTTATTCTCTCTCCAATTCTTCCTTTGCTACTGTTCTACCCACCGCCCGCCCTTCCAACACCCTGCTTAGGTGTCTGGACACTCTCTTCCCATAGCTATTCTTTTTCTCTTCTCCAATAAATCTAGAATAAGAAAAACAAAATAAAAACAAATATCTGACATTGGCTGAAATAAGGCCATTTGTATGCAGCTCCTTCACACTCAAAATGTCAACCAAACAAGATGTGGAGTGAGTCAGGGATGTGAAGCTCATGAGCCAAAAAAGCATCTTCTAGCTACAAACTTCTTTGGATTGCCCCTAAATCTGACAGACATAGGCTCATGAAGGGCAAGTTACAGTGTAAGTTCACTTTCATTTGGTCATCCAAAGCTGGTACAAAGATAGCAGTAGATTGATGAAGTACATTTGAAAATAAATCATTTAGGAAAATGACATGGGAGGTACTTTATCATTAAAAAAAAAGAAATTCATGTAATGAAAACTGGACAGGCTTTTATTACACAAAATCTTAAATTAAGATCTATGTTTGGCTTACATTGGTTGTGCTCTCAGGACTTAAAAAGAAAAATGCTTAAGAAGTGCCCCCCCATGAGCCTCCTCTTTTTCTTATGGGTCCCCACACATCTCTTTGTTCAACTCTAGTTCTTTCTGGTTTATCAGAGCTAATGAAAGGAAATGCAAAACAGAACAGAAACAAAATAAGTCAGGAAAAATAACCCACCCAAACTATCTACGGCCTTCCTGCACACAGGGACAGCACAATCTCTCTTGAAATGGAAAAGTCAGAGAAGAAGAGCCATGATGTGAATACCATTTGGGGTATGAAGACTCATGTCAATAAGGACAGTCCCAAGACAGGTGAGTTCTATTCAAAGCAATATGGACAATGCAGAAGCAAGTGGCTTTTGCTTGCTCTTTGCTTGGCCATGGCCAAGACTAAAGACTAGGCCTGGGAAAGAAGTCCTTGAATAGTAAGTGGTTCTGTGCTTTTGCCCTGGCCACACAGTGAAAGGAGACTGGGATGATGAACCTGGTATGCTGTAGGGAACAAGAGGCTCATATTGAGTGAGAGGAGAAGAGAGAGATGATATACTGTAATATACTATAATACTCCAATCTAAAAAATCCTGAATGGTTTCTAAATGGTCCTTTCCCTTGGTCATTTAATAACAAACAAATGTACTGGCCTGGTCCCCTGAAGACTGCAGGACTATCTAACCACAGTTTGTGGAATTAAGGTTTCAAAAGGGGAAGTTACTAAAGAATGAGTAAAAGAGATGAAAAGTCAACTCCAAGGCTCAGGGTATAGCTGAATGGCAGAGCACTTGCTTAGCACACTCAAGGCTATGGGTTCAATTCAGTGCACATACACGTATGCACATGTGGGGTGTGAGTGTGTGCACACACATGTGCATATGTGTGTGTCTGTATTACTTGAAACAAATCAATTTATATAATTTGTATATGACTAGACCTTGAAACTAAGTAATTTATATACATGTAATATGTGTTTATGTGTATATAAATTTTGTGTGTGTGTGTGTGTGTGTGTGTGTGTGTGTGTGCATGTAGTGAATTCTAGGCTTCTGAGCCCATTCACCTTCCTCTATACAAAACCCTGTACATGGCCAGTTGTTGACAAATGTTTGATAAGTGAATATGTTTGTGGGTCACCACATTTAACTAACTATTCATTAAAGTTATGGTATGGGATTTCTGGATCCCCAGAAGAACTCGAAGCTCTGAGGGAAGTCCTCAGCTGGTTCCAGTATTTCAGGACTGAAAGTTTAACACAGACCTTCCCAGAGTGCCAACCCATGGGGTTTCCCTATGTTTGGGTAAAATAAGATTTACTAGATTTGATGAGAATCACATTTTCTCCAAGTTGGCCAGGAGTTCTGACTGGAAGCCCCAAGTATCGAAGTAGTGAAAAGAAGCCTTCCTAAATGAACAGTTTGTCCCAGAGACTCTGTCCTAAGATGAATCTTGTAAGGTGTAAAATCAATTTAAAGGGCTTCCTGACAGTCAAATGCTGGCAATCATAGGCTTACTGCGTGCTCTGAATTCAGAGACAGCCTGAGGAATCTTTACATCATGGCCAGAGTTGGGTCTCAGCTGCCTGGGGCATGCACTTTTCTGGGTAGATGTTTTTCTTTCGTATTTTATTTTATAATAATGGCTTCATGTTTAAATCTGATACCCATACATAATTTATTATTCTTTTGGGGCTAAGTCAAAGCTTGATCAAACTTCCTTGGCTACAATCTCCACTAGCTAACACACCCCCTCAACTCAACCCATTATACAATAAACTGATATTCTGAACTAAATATTAATCCATGTAAACCAAAGAGCAGGTCATGAACAGGGCAGACAGAGGTGGAAAGTCCTGCTCAGCTCCTCCCCCATTCAGGAAGGAATATGGAGTGCCATACAGATGAACATAATTGGCTTTATTGTTAGTACTTCCTCTGTCATTTCACAGCAATTTATTTGTGCACATATCATATATTACAAATATATACTATTGATGCTTATTTTTGCCTGTAATGTCGTATTACTTTACAAATACAGTGTTGAGCACTCCGGAAGTCAGTGAATCCAAGTCAACGAAGTCCCTTTAATGACAGCACAAGGAAATCTAGAAGACAGCTAAGCCGTATCTGTATTAGCAATAACTTAATGAGTCTGACACAATGGTGAAGAAAATTCAGACCAAAGAACAATGTCACCTGTGTGTTGTATTATAAAAAAGGAAAACATGTTGTATCTCATACTCAGATCCTAACCTAAAATACACACATATGTATTCACACAGCTGTAAGTGTGGGGGGTCGTATGCTATTTAGAAAAGAGATCAAGAAGGAGCAATATTAGGTGAAGGAGAAAGAATGCAGGTAAAGGAAACAATGACTTATATAGGAGAACATAAAGCTAATATTTTTTCTAGGTTTTGTTAGTATTGATGAATATTAACTATTAATGAGGATGTAACTACTAATGAAGTGTGAACCCCCAAGTGATGCCCCTTGACTTCAGAGAGGTCATTCTAACTGCATAGAGGTTAGGAGAAATCACCGAGTCTGGGATCAGGCAACTGTTCATCTGAGTGGTTACCTTAATCTGGTTGTATGATGTCTTTATTATGAGTTCATTACAGTAAGTTAATTTAATTTATAAATAAGTTGGAAAAACAAGCATCCAAGTCAGTTATTCCGGTATCATTCAATCTCCATGGATACCACTTAATTTTTTTCCTAGTAGCCAAAAAAGAAAAATTCCTTCATCTAATATTTCACTGCTAAATATTTTTTGATCGTTTACATATAATAGTTTTCCAATATTTAATTCTTTGCCATTATCTGTCCTGATTGTGATTCCTCACTTTTATTTTATGAACAGGCTCTCAGCCTGTATATGACCTTGAACTTACAATCCTCCTGCCTCAGCATCCTTAACTCTGGGATAAAAGGTATGTGTAGGGACACTCACTTCCCTATATATTTTTTAGCTTTAACAGAAATATAATAGAACTTAGAAAGTCAATGTGTGACATATTTGTGGGTTGCTATAATTTACACAAAGTTCTTCCACACACAGTATCACAATTGTTCCCCCAAAGCAGCTCTGTAAGTATAATACACTATTCCCTTTCTTAGACTAACCCCCAGAGGTAATGACTGTATTTAGTTTTGGTTGTTGTCAGCTCACAGCTAGAATGCAACTTCTGTAGAACCTGAAGAGGTTGTCTGTCCCTCTTGGTTCCAGTTGGTTCCACACAGCCTGCCACTGTGTCTGGTAGTTCATGGCCCACAAATATTTGTCAAATATATAAATAAGTTCTCCAGATCGCTTTAAGCCTGTTTGGCAGGAGGCAGATAAGGGACCTGTGATGAGATGCCCAGTGTACAGTTCAGTAGTCTGTTTCCTATTTAAAAAAAAAAAAAAGGAAGAGAAAATGCTGGGAAAGAAATCCAGCTTTTACTGAATAAAGCTAAGATTAAAAGGGTGGTGCTCTTGAGTATGTGAGGAAACCCATGTGAATCACATGACTATCCAAGTCTCAAGTCTTCCACTCTTAGATTTAAACAGCTTTCACTAGCTCTGGTATATTAAATATTTACTTAATGAAGTATTTCAGGGGCCATAGTTCCTAGGGCTGTCAGGACTTCAAGGCAATTCCTCTTTTGCCTTAATTTGCTTCCAATAAGTCCTCTTTTTTTTTTTTTCATGAAGATGACATTTTTTACAGGTAAGTCATTCTGAAGCATGTGCAACTCTTCCTAACTTTTGAAAGTCAACAGGAAAAAAAAAAGAAGACCACTCATTGAGAATGAAATATGTAAGTGTTTAATTTTAAGAAGCAGTAACAAATCATATCAGACAAGATCTCTTGGATCTAAGCGCAGGCCAAAATCTAACTTCTTACACAACAAGCTAGGCTATAAATTATAATCATTCACCAATTACAGTGAAATTCCGGACTTTGCCCCATCAATCAATAGACGTTCCAACGTTACTCCTTAGAGATGCCAACTCAAGCCCTAAATATTCCATTTGCTTGAAGCTGCCTTAGAAAAGCCAAAATGGCAACATTTTATTGGTTTCTATTTTTGTGACACACACCACCCCACCCCACCCCCCCAAAAAAGAATGATAGTTGAGAAAAATCATAGAATCCTGCACTTGGGCCAGTGATTAAGTTAAACAGGGCAACCTCTGGGGCCCTGCCCAGAGCAGGCAGTGTACAACTGTCTACCATGCAATCAACCACCTTCTAGAAACAGTAGGCTTAAACAAACCGGTCCCTGCACCTGCCCTTAAGCACCAGAAGTGCAGACTGCTAACTTCAAATGCTACTTGCAGTCAGTCGATGCAAAACACAAAAACAAAAACACAACAAACAAACAAACAAACCAACAAAACTAATAAATGACTTCAGGCTTGACGACAAGCTCCTGTGATTCCTGAAAATGCACAACAGGAAATGTAACTATCCTCCGCCCTCCCTCTGGAGCCATTCATCAAGAGCAGCCCGGAGTCCCAGCCACAGGGAGGCCAGTGGCAGAAGGCTAACCCCAGCACCACTTCGCCTCCCTGGCACAGACACAACCAGGGAAGGACAAGGAGTGTCCACACGGGAGGGAGGAGGAGACGAGGGACATGTCCCCCAAGTTTCAAACACACTGGGTTGTTAAGGACCTGCAAACCGGCTCGCAAACGAGTGACAACCTCGCCTGCCAATTCCGAGGGTCTTATTTACATCCGACCACCTAGGGTCTGGACTGATCCCTGCGTCTCACCTGGTGCCCGAGCACAGTCCTGGCTCGCGGCTGAGGCTGCCAGTCTCCTTCCCTTCCCTGCTCCTAAGGAACGAGGGGTTGAGGGTGGCAAACGG
This sequence comes from Grammomys surdaster, assembly GCF_004785775.1. Classification (NCBI taxonomy): domain Eukaryota; kingdom Metazoa; phylum Chordata; class Mammalia; order Rodentia; family Muridae; genus Grammomys; species Grammomys surdaster. Next base: position 7,777,138 of record NW_021620984.1, read on the forward strand.
TCCGAGACCCGGGCCCCAGCGGACAGCGTCCGGGGAGCCGGAGCCCTGAGCTCTCGTGAAGGCTTCCCGGGCCGCTCAGGGGAGCCGGCCCCCAAGGCCGAGCGACAGAGACTGGCCGGGCACCGCGATTGGCCGCGGCCCGCATAGCTCGCCCAGAGAGCCGGGCCGGCTGGGCGGAGAGGAAGTGGTGGCTGCCGCTCTGCACCAACCATGTTCGGCCGGCGAGCGAATGTCACCCGGCGCCCGGAGCGGGTCGGAGGGCACAGGGCGGGCACTCGGATTCCCACCGCGTCCCGGAGACCCCAAGCGCTCACCAGCCACCTCCCCCCATACCCGCCCGTGGGGCGCCGCTCGGTCCCCGGAGGCTCCCCGCCCCCACACCTCGCCCGTTCCGTAGCCGAGGCGGGTCCGGGCCCAGCGCGCCAGGCCGGCCCCGGGGGCGCCCGCGGGGACCCGGAGGCGCTCGCAGCTAGGCCGCGCCAGGGCGGGTGACCCCTGAGCGCGGAGCCCTCCTGGGACGCGCCTCCCGGGCGTCTCACGCGCTGGGACAAGTGCAATGACAAAGCCCGGAGGCCAGGCCAGGCGCTGGCCGGCGGGGAGGAGGACGCGACGTTCCTGGCGAGTGGCGGCGGCCCAGTCCCCAGGAAGCCGGGCGCGCCGGCCAGGCCCGCGCCCAGCCGCGCGCGGAGCCCGCTCGGCCCGAGTGGCCGCTGGCACCCGACGCCGGTCACCCGACCCCAAGCCCCGCAGGCTAGCGCATCTTGGGACCGCCTTATGGCAGCCTTCAAGTTTACAGTGGTCACTGCCCGGGCACGGGCATCTAGGGACCGCGGGTGCCAGTGTATTTACACCAGAGACCACTGGGAAAGAAGGGCCGCTGGGCACCGAGAAGAACCCGGTTCCCTTCCTCGGACCTGGTGGCGACAGTGTCTGTAAACACACATACACATACATACCATACCACACCACACACACACACACACACACACACACACAATTTTATTTTCAATGAGGCCGGACTCCAGCGGACCTGTACCCACAACGCACGACACCTGGAGCGCAGAACCACACTGAGCAGATCTGTGTCCATGGAGCCACCTCTTCGCATCTGCAAATCCAAAAGTGAAATTAAACCTCCACAAACCTCCTCCTCCTCCTCCCTCTCTACCTCCTCCTCCTCCTCCTCCTCCTTACAGCCTCAGCAGCCCCAGTACCGGCGGCAACAGCAGCAGACCCCTGCTTCCCCTAAAATCAGATGATCCATAACTGCGCCGACTCTTCCTCCAAAAATCGGTATTAATATTTATGAACCCCGGCATTTTCCGTCTGCAAAACATCGTGTCAAAGCATCAGGACGCGCATACATACAGAGCTCCTCCTGTCCCCATCAACATGCCCCTCGAGAGAAAACACACGCACAGCCACAACTATTATTTGGAGAAAAAAAAATGTTACCTCTCAGTGTGCTTTTTTTTTTTCACGCTACCAATACAATCCCGCAAGGTGTGAGTGTTGTCAGGGTGTGTAAAATGGAAATGAAAGCCCGTCAGTTGAATAATCGCAGGAGCAAAACTAAAAGTTAGTCCCCGGCTTGCCTGAGAACAGTCCAGATCGAAAGCAAAACAAGGAGAGGAAACTGCGAGGAGCCGAGGCTGGAAATCCCCCCCACCCCCGCCCTCTCCCGGCCCCGCTCCCTCCCTCGCTCCCCCTCCGCCCTCCTCCCTCCCCGCCCTTCCTCCCCAGTGTTTGTTTCAAGCTTGTGCAACCCGGAGGTGGAGGCAGAGGGAGGGCTCCAGCCGCCAGCCCGGAGGTGCGGAAGTTCGCCGCCGCTGTTCATTGGCGGCCGGCGCGGCTTTCATCATTTCACGGAAAAGTCAATTTCATTTTCACTTCCCCACGTCGTGGTGGCTGCGGGGAGCAACAAGCGGCAGCGCGTGAGTGTGTGGCTCGCGCCGAGGGGGCGCGCGCTTTTCACCGCGGCCACGCTGGGAGTGTGGGCTCCAGAAGTGGCGGGCCAGGCGCTGGCTTGCGAGCTGGCCACCAGCTGGTGGCTTTAGGGAAGGAAGGAGATACCTGACTCTGCATCCTACCTGAAGGTGGAGATCGACCAGAGAGAGAGAGAGAGAGAGCGCGAGCCTGGGAAGCCTGAGGACCCTTCCCGACCTGTGGGTTAAGTGTTCAGAACCTCTGTGCTCAGGCTGCATATACAAACTCATCTTGGAAAGTCGCCCGCTGCAAAGGAATGTAAGGAACGAAGTCAGCTGAAAAGACGGCATTACTTGCGCCCCTACTTTATTGGATCTCCTACTGGGGAGCAGGGGGTAAGGGGAAATTGAAGGGCCAGCCTGGCATTCTGTGTGGATGCTAGGATGGTGAGGAAGGCCTTCCCCTAGTGAGTCACTCTCCAAAGTTACTCCATGCCTGCGCCATACACGTTCTGTTCCTGCAAGATGAGATGGGCAAGAGTGTGAGTTACTGGAACTTTAAATGTCTTCATTGGGACTGGTCCTGGAGGGAAGGCTTAATGCTTCATATTAACTCCCAGCCGAGTTCAAATTAAGCGTCCTTATTGATTGGACATCCTGCGACGCTGTCCTCTGTGCTGTTCCGTGGAGACAATACAGAATGCAAGAAGAGGGCCTAGTACCTATGACAGGTGCAGCCATCTATGCCTATTGGCTCTAATAGGCCAACCAAGTTGGAACCTCCTGCTCTTTTGGTCACTTAACTTTAAAAGTATTCCCGTTACATTTAGTTACACCTGCTTATTGTCTGGCTTACAGTTTCCGCAGCCCCTCCACCTGCCTTCTCTAGCCGCCAGAGAAAGTCCCACCCTAGGAGACTGTCACTATCTGTGTGTAGACATCTGAAAAGTAATTCTACCTCTTTGCCACGGAATTACTGGATTCCACAGATAGGGAAAAGGAGAGTATCCATGCACTTGTGGGAAGGATAGCAGTGAGATTAAGGACCCTGTCTTGTGGTCTCAAAATAGATCCCTCGTGCACACAGTGTCCTTCATCGCTCCCATAGTAACCCTGCACCGTCCTCGAATTTATATTTCATATATCAGTAACCACAAGAATATACAAACTGCGTGGTAGTTGTGTCTTTGCCTACCAGGAACCTGAGTTAAAAGCCTAATAACCATAGGCCATTTTTTTCTGGCTTTTTGTGTGTGCGGGTGAGTGTGGTCTATGTGTGATTGTGTACAAGTCATGTATTCACAGAGGCCAGAGTGTCCTCCCCAGTTGTTCCCCACGTTATTGATTTGAGACAGGGTTTCTCACTGAACCTAGAACGAGGCTGGCAGCCAGCTGCTCCAGCAGTCTCTGCCAGCCACAGCACTGGAATGAGGTGGGCACATAGCCAGACCTGGCTTTTCAAGTGTATTTCGGATTTGAACTCGACTCCCCATGCTTTCACGGCAAGTGCCCTAGCCCCATCTCTGCAGCCCCTTTTTTGTTGTTATTGTTTTCTTTGCTGTTGCTGTTGTGCTTTTTTTTTTTTTTTCTGCTCGTTCGTTGGCTTGTTTGTCTGCTTTTAGACAGGGTCGTGTTAGGAAGTCCAGACTAGCCAGAACTGTTTTCCAAGCTGTCCTAGAACAATGTTCCTGCCTTAACTCTTGAGTCCTGGAATTATAGGCCTGTGCTATCTCTGTTTGTTTTAATCTGTGCCAAAACCATTGTCTTCTCTTCCCTAGAACAGGGAGAGGAAAGGCCTACATATATAGCTCCTCCAGTCCCCATCAACATGCCTTCTTTCTGAACTTCTTATCTCTGTTCAGCATCCTTTATGTGCAGGCCCAAAGAACGAAAGAAACAATGAGGTCCGGTGAGGCCAACTGATGTCTCCTTCCTGGTATCTATGACAGGAGCTTCCTTAGAGGTGAAAACTCAGGGAAGCCAAAGAAGACCATGCCCACAAATCTCTACCTGGCATCCTAATGCCCTGAATCCATGCACAGGGGCTAATCCTGGAAACCCCGTTACCAGGTACCAGAAGCATCCTGTCTCCATGCATCCCTGATGATTGGCCTCTCATTTGTGCCTTCACTAGATTCTCCATCAGGGACTAGACCTGCCTGCTTTAAGTGCAGCCCAATTGCACTCTTTCAGAAACAGCAATGGCCTACTTATGTGTGGTCTTTAATCAGCAACAAAAAGTTTTCTTGGACTTTTTTTTCAGCTTCTCTTGATAACTTCCTTCCTACACCATCTATCCATCCATCCAGTCCTATCAGTACACATCCAGCTACAGTCAGTCATGGCCTAGTTACGGGGGTCTATACAACACCCCCAGTGAGACCGATCATTGCAGTTCCCAAGAACCATGCCTGGTCCCTGTCCTTGGGTTCCTCCACACCAAATGGTTACCCAAATTAAGAAGAAGTTTACTTCACTTAAAGCCCAACTCTTATCCTCTCTGCCCCTCAGAAAACCCATCTGAAGCTTGCAGAATAAAGACCATATTGGTTATAAGACATGTGAAATCAGTTTAACGTGGTGGTAGACTACCATCTAGCCTCACGTGCTACCAGCACAAGTTCCTATATCCCCCACCCCCGCCCTTTAAGCCGACAGAACATAAGAGTTGTTCTCACATTCTTTATTTGTCATTAGCCTGGGACATTAGCCCGGCACATAGAGGATCAAATATTTTCGAATATACAATTCCTTGCTCCTTTCTCTGAGTTCATACAGAATAGTCTAGACTTTCTCAGAGCATTTGTTTGATACTCCAATAACATCTTAAAAGGTTGGTTAATTTTTGTTTTGTGTATGTGAGTGTTCCACCTGTAGGTATGTGCACTTTCTGTGTGTCTGGAGCCCACTGAGGACAGAAGAGGGCGGCAGATCTGGAACTGGGCCATGGATGGTGGTTGAGTTTCCATTTGGGTCCTGGAACCTGACCCTGGGTCCTCTGCAAGAGTTGTATGTCTTCCTAACTTACACTCCGTCACTCCAGACCCCTTTTATGGCATTTTAACACAAATGTAACATTGCATGGAAGTCAGGAAATACAGAGAAGTCGAAAGAAACTCCAAGTTGCTTAGTAGGGTGGCACACATCTGCAATCCCAGCCTTTGGGAGGCTGAGGAAGGCTGACCCTGAGTTCAAGGCAAGCCTTGGCTACATAGGGAAACCTCATTTAAAAAGAAACAAGGTTGAAGATGTAGCTCAATTGTTAGTATTTTTTTTAATGTAAGCAAAGACTGGAATCTGGCCCCCACCATGTACTTAAATGTACACACACACACACACACACACGGAGGTGGAGTCCCACAATTTTATCCTCAGAAACAGATCTATCAATATTTGTATGTGCTTCCAATTAATAACCGTTGAGTCTGCTGTTTCCCACCCTCATCTGCTCATTGCTTCCCAGTGCAGATTGCACTTCCCATCCCCCACTGGGCTTCTGTGATATCTTTCTGTCCTGTTCCACTTCTTGGCTGGCTCTTCCTTTGCTGCCAGCCTCCTAAATTATGGTGTTTCCAAGCATTCTATCTTCAACCCTCTTATTTTCTCATTTTATATGTTTTTTTCTCTTTGGACGCTCTCATCCACGCCCAGAGCCTGAGATATCACTACAGATGGTCCTGAACTTAACAATGGTTTACTTACGATTTTCCAATTATGCGGTAGTACAAAAGCAACAAGGACTCAGGAGAAAGCATACTGCAAATTCTGGGCTAGCACTAGGCAGTATAATACTTTATTGCCATATTGGGCAATGGCAGACATTCTCATCTGCCAATCAACCACAAGGTTACCAGGTGAAACAGCCCCCACCCTGCAATGGCCCAGTTGCTACACTGTAACTTTCTCTAAGTTAGGTATATCAATAGTGTTTTAGGATACAGTGCTTCCACTGGTAATGAGTTTATGGGGGTCAGGCACCTTACAAGCTGAGAAGCATCCATATTTGGTGACGATTTCAAAATAAACTCTCAGTTACTGACACATATTACTTCCTAGATGTTGCTCAGATTCCTATGTATTTCCAATTCAGGTCAATACTCACACTAGGAGAACACAGACAGGGTCTCACGCCCAGGCAGCCATCAAGTCAAAATCCTCCTCCCTTGGCCTCACAAGTTCTGGCATTACACTCTAAAAGTAAACTCACTACATCTTTCCCTACAAACTCCTATTTGTCATTCCATCGGGAGCCAGGAATCTCGGAAACATTGTAGCACACACACACACACACACACACAACTTGTTTGAGCCCCTGGGGCTGCCCTAGACGTAGGTACTGTGCAATTTTCCAGGCTCTTGAGCTCATAAAACCTAGGATGAATATCACTGTGTTCTTGTGCCCTTGATGAAATGTCATTGTAGATCAGAGATACAAGTATGACTCAAAACATCCACATGGTACTGGTACACATAGTCACAGAATAGTTCTTGGCTCTTTGATGAAACGTACACACACATTCTCACGCACACATACACATTTCCGTGGAAAATTAATCAATATAGAAAAATACAATCTTTTTGGTAGTCTGTGAGAAGAGTACCATTTGCTTTATAGTAAAATTAGAATATATTCTCAGGGATTTCATTTTTCTTTTTATCTGCGGAATGGGCATCCTAAAGAATCTCCCTGGGTATGTTGACGGTGATCTCTTCAGGACAGTTAGGACAATGGTTATTTAAAGAGGCTGTGGGTAGATCTCTCTATGAGTACATCTTGGCAAATAGGAAAAACTGAAGACACACTTAGAGTGAGCCCCCTTTTAAAATGGACATCTAATTTATCTTACCGATAAATAAGATACTTATAATAAAATCATCACTCAATTAGCAAATGTTTGCCAGGTGTCCAGAAAACGCTATATAGCAATGTACCAAAGGAATCAAAACCACTGTCATCTGGGACATTTTTTTTACAGTCTAGTCAATTGCCATGTTGATTTCCAATATAGCATCCCCGGAATGGCAGGGACATGGCCTTGAGCTATTATCACAACCCTTAGAATTGCACATCACAGTTCTAAGAAGGTACACTGTACAGCTTGTGAACTCAAGTCTAAGTACACTTGAGATGAAACCAGAGACCCTCGCCAGACTGCCAGCTAACATTCCAGTTCTGCCCACAGAGTGATGGGAACCATTCTGTGCTGGCCACTGGGGCACTCCTCCATGGTTCTAACAATCAGGCCAGAGGACGGAAGAGGCCGCACAGTGAGGGTTCCACACTTGCCGAAGCGCATGTTCACTCTAAGGCTAAGTCCGTGCAGAGAGATCACTGCAGAGATCCATCTGGTGAAGTACAAAGTGAGCAAAAGACAACAAGGTTAAAGGTCAGACTCTAGCAAAGGCAACAGAACTTCGGTGATGGGCTAGCCTTGGAGGGAGTTCTGTGAAACTGGAAACACACACATGTTGAAGACATTTTTGAGCATGTTTGCTCCTTGCTTCTATTTCACTACAAACAGAAACAAAGCTTAGTTTATTACAAAATCATGAAAATCATGAGTTTACATTGGGTAATAAATTGCCCAATGCTTAATAATAAATATTCTGGTGAATAAAAGGGAAACATAACTCTAAAATTTCTAGGATAGCTCTCCCTTTCCCCATCTCTGTCTCTGTCTCTCTCTGTCTCTCTCTGTCTCTGTCCCTGTCTGTCTCTGTCTGTCTCTGTCTGTCTCTGTCTCTGTGTCTCTCTCTCTCTCTCTCTCTCTCTCTCTCTCTCTCTCTCTCTCTCTCTCTCTGTGTGTGTGTGTGTGTGTGTGTCCCATCCCTCACCCCCCCACGCCTTGTGTGTGATGAGTGTTCTTGTCCAAAGGGAAGGCTTGAAACTTCTGTCTTGAGTTGGGTTTTTTTGCCATCATTTCCCAAGCTTCTACTTTTAAAGGGAAGTGAGAAACAGGCCCATAGCTTTATCTTGATGTTCATCTGAACGGACTGCTGTGATGCCTTTAGGGGTTAAGGAGAGAAATTTCAGATGTGTGTGTAACCCTAAACTCAGCAAAGCATGGAGACAGGGCTCAGCTGGTAAAGTATTTCCTGTGAGAAATTTCCTGTGAGAGTTCAGGTACTCAGCACCCACCTAAAGGCCTAATGGGATGATGCATGCCGGAATTCCAGCAGGCAGATCTTTGGAAGTGGAGGCTAGCCTGGTCTACATAGTGAGTTCTGGGCTAGCCAGGGCTACATCTCTAAACAAACAAACACGTAAATAAGTAAATATAAGTTCACATTCTGGGTAGTGGAAGTTAGATTTTAACATGTAAAACAGGGGAGAAAGCCAGGACTTAAGCTGTGACGTCATGTACCCGTTGTGGATGAGGTACCTGAGCAGAGGAACAAGTTGAGACCCATGCACCAAGAGTTGGAGGCCTGACATCTTCTGAGAGTTGGGAGAAAGAGTTGGGAGGATGTGGAATGGGGTAAGAGGTGGGCAGAGCTAGAGGGAGGAGTCTGGACTTTATTTTATGAGCAGCGGGAATTACAGAATCCACCTATGGTTTCAAAAACCATGCAGTAAATTTCCAAATCACCTCCTCAACATCAAAGGAGCACAAAGATTTCTTAACTTGCTGGCCCTCTGGAGGGATTTGCAACTGTTCCCTCGCTGCCTCTTAATCCATAATTCCAGGGATTTGCTGAGAAACATGCTGATTTCCGGTCAGTGTTTTTACTTCTATGTTATAAATTCTTAAGAGAGAATATTCATTTCTGTCCAACTTCCCCTCTGACTTCCTTCTTCACAGGTTAATAATTTGAACATAACTGATGACTCTTACAGCACATCCTCAAAACACCTTATGGTGGCAGGGGGCGGGGGGTGCACACAAATTTCATGCATATTCTATTTTCCTCCGATTTGGGGGTGGAAAAAATGATGATTGTTTTTGAGATTGTGCCATGATAAAAGTCATTGGTTCCAGATTTGTAATGGTTCTGGGATGTGTTTTCTATTTTGATTTCTAACATTTTTAAGTTTCATTTTGTCCACGAATAACTTCTTTTGTAATAGTTCCTAAAACTTTTTAAGTTTTATGGACATGTGTGGAACTTCATAACAGAACAGTCTATCATGCTTCTTGTTGTTGTTGTTGTTGTTGTCTGTTTTTACTTTTTTGTGTATAAGTACAGTGTTGCTATCTTCGGACACACCAGAAGAGGGCATCCAATCCAGTTACAGATGGTTGTGAGCCACCATGTGGTTGCTGGGAATTGAACTCAGGACCTCTGGAAGAGCGGTTGGTGCTCTTAACCACTGAACTTCAAACTATAGATCCTGGCTTTAAGCTCTACTCTCTATGTTTGTTTTTAGAATTAGGTCTAGAGCAACCCAGACTGTCCTTGAATTTGCTGTGTAGCCGAGGCTCATCTCCAAGTTCTTATCTTCCTGCCTCTGCCTCCAGAGTTCTGGGGTTATGGGTACCTGCCTCCATGGCTGTGAGGCGACCCTCTTCTTAACAAACAGGCCTCCTTCTTACCTGCATGATCCTGTTCTGGGCTGGGAAGACAGTCTGCTGACTGAAAGAACAGAAAGAAGAGAACAGTTGCTACTCTGATCTGGTGGTCACACTTCAAGTTCAGATCACCAGAGATGAGAAAGAAAACACAGCCAGCCATGTTCAAGCCACCATACAATAGAAGAGAGAAGGAACTGTTTGGACCAAGCAACACAGGGCTATACAATGGGCACTGCTGATGGAGTCACATGGGGTGAGCCTAATTAAAGTCACGCTGTGTGCCCAGTCATATCAGGGTCACCAACTTAATGGACCCATCATTAGTCAGGATATCGTCTAGTTAGCTTCATTTTATTTGTCTTCACGTCTTTTCTTGACTTTTCAGTGATGTGGAGCTGGCTGACTTATGGCCTTGTGCTTCACAGTGCATACAGCGATGCTGGCATGCTTCCATGAGACACCCTAATGGCCATTTCTTCCTGACTGAGAAACCGGAGGACTCTTTGCACTTGCTCTCTTATCTCTCCCAGCAGTCACATCTGACCACATAAATGCTTTTTTTTCCTCTGTGGATATTTTTGTTTATTGTTAACTTAACTGTGGCACGCGTTGAAGGTAAGAGAAAATTAAAATTTTATACGAACGCAGTATGAAACACCTCAGTGGCACCGTGCATAAAACCCAAAGGAGGATACTTCAAAATGTCAACCATATTCGCTTTGAATAAGTCATTTCTATCTCTCTTCCTAGAACGTTCCTGTTTGCTCCTCATACCATCCAATCTGCTAACCTGATGATCGCCATGTTTAGTGGAAGATTTTTTTTTTCTATTCAAAAGGAATACTTGATTATAAGTTTCATTTTTATCAATGTAAAATACGGGATGCTTTTGCAGGTGGTTTCAGGAATTTACTTCAGGGTACTTTTATGAATCGTATGTAAACTCCACAGGCATATAAATGGTACTCAGACATGCGGGCAGGCAAAACACCCACGCCATCATCTCTGAGGATCACCATGGCGTTCTTCTGCTCAGACAGTACAGTTGTGGAAAGGAAACAAGCAGACAGTAGAATCCAGTCCACTGGGTGCACTTTGAAAGCAAAGGGCTGTGTACCTTTCTGCTCAGCACATCTCTGAAGCCCACAGTGAGTCCAGATCTGGATAATTACTCTCCAGGAGGAGATGCTTGTTTCAGGGGTGTGACACACATAAAGCACAAATCTAAGCAGCCACAGACAGGGCTGGTATGGCTACAGCTTTGACATATGTGTATGGTTTTGTGTTCACCTCCTTCTACCTCACCCCTAGCCATAAGATGATGTACCAGGAAAGTTAGTCCCAGGATGGCAGGGCTGAGATGAAAAAAAAAAAAAAAAGCTTTCAGTGGTGGGGCCCAGTAGACATTGATTGGTCTTAGGTGCCAGCTTTAAGCGTTAATATGGTTGTTTTGGGACCCTGATTGGTTCCAAATATAGCGGGTCGTCATAAGAAAGAAGAGGAAAGAAAAGCAAGCCTGTCCCCTGAACCTGACTGGCTCCCTGTCTTACCACGTGATCACTTCTTCCTGTGTGAGTTCCTACACTAATGCCGTTTGCCATATTGTGATGTGACCTTAACTGAACAGTTCCCGGAACCTGCTTTTGAATGACCAGAACTGTGAGGTCAATAACGAATAATAATAATAGTAATAATAATCACCTTTTTAATTATGTGTGTGTTTCTGCGTGCGGCGATGTGCACACGCACGTAAGTGTCGGGGCCCTGGAAGCTCTGCATCTCCCTAGAGCTGTGAGTTACAGGGGCCAATGTGGGTGCTTGGAATAGAAACTCTCAACTACTACGAAATCTCTCCCCGTACCCCCACGAAAACTCTTCTATAAAGTGTTGAGTGTTGTGTATTCTATTATAGCAGCAAATGCCAGCCTCATACAGATAGGAAGCCGTGAAGTGGAGCAAAAGACTGCAGAGCAGAGCGAAGGCTCGTCAGGGTTCCAGCACAGAGTGCGTTTTGAGCTCAGTCTTAAATAAGAATGGAAAAGTAAACAGTGATTAAAGAAAGATTTATATGTATGTCATCAATTATTAATATCCGGCATTGAAAAGCCATGACAGGCTTTCAGACTTCTTAAAGATCCACTTCCTCGACAAAGAACACTGACTTAGCCTGATTTGATACTGTAACCGGATACACTTAGTTTTAAACTGAAGCTATTTTGTTAAAGCATATATTCAAGACATTAGTAGAGAGGTAAGCCTAGTTTTTTTTTTTCCATTTAAAAGTGGAACTGAGAAGAGGAGGAGGCCTGGAGCCAGTGTGGGAGAAATGCGTGCCTTTATAAAGATCTGTAAGATATCTCTTAGCCCCTGAGACCATAGATTAAAAACAGTTTCCTCATGATGCTTCAACTGAATCCCGAGAATGAAAGGGAAAAATTGCAGTCACCAGATGGATGCCCACAGACGTGAATTCACAGACCCTCTAAGGGCGTTCATTAGTAGATATGCAGCTGTAATGATAGTGGCAGACTTATTCGTGGTCACATTCGGGATGAATGGGAGATTAGCCTCCAGTTATTTGTTAACTCAGCATTTCACTCACAAGTTACTTTAATTACATGCCTGTGTCTATTCTATAACAACAAACATCTGGTGGAAACTGAAGAAAATGTCCTCTATCCAGATGTTTAGCTTATGGCCATGGAGGCAGAACACCTGTGTACTAAAATAGCATTTTACCAGATGTTAGATAGTATATGTCTGGAGATCAGCTCCAGCTCTGAGTTCAAGCTCCCATGAGGTGTGTGGGCCACCAGGAGGGTTCCACATAAAGACTCTTTATGCTTACCAAGGTGAGGACAGAAGGACTTTTATAACTCCTGGGCTGTGAGGTACATGTAGGGCTGTCCTCTGTACTATTGGTACAAATAAACCTGAAACAGGGAAAAAGTAAGTAACTGAATGTGTTTTCATAGCAACGGTAAGTTCAATGGTTTTGACATCTCAATAGACTTTAATCATACATTTCACTATGTGAGATGCCTCAGCAGAACATGAATGTGTGTATTCATTCCTTAATATGAACAGTATGCACATATCCATATCAGTGTGTGTATATATATATGCATGTATATACATGTGTATGTATATATATACACACAGCATACATATATATTATATATGCTATGTGTATATACACACAGAAGGAGATATTTATTATAGATACTGGCTCACATGATTAAGAAGTCTCACCACCTGTCATTGACAACTGGCGACCCTGGGAATTGAACACCAGACCCACGCTGGTGGTAGGAAGAAGCCCAATCCTGAAGGCCTGAGAACCTAACAAGATGATGTGTGGGGGGGCTCAGCCTGAAGGCCCACAGGCCAGGAGCACTGTGCCCTTCGTGACATGGAGAAGTCAAATTTACCGTTTATACTTTATTCTGACCTTCCCTCGACAGATGGGATGATTCTCTCTGACGTCACTGCAGCAGATCTGCTTTTTTCGGTCTGCTAATTTAAGAGCTAGTCCTTGAACGGGAGGGGAAATAAACAAAATATACTGACATATAGGTATGAAAATATAATGAACCCATTACTTTATATACAACCTTTTCCAACACTCAAAAAGTATTAATCTCCCAGAAACGTTGCAAAACACACCTAAAAATAATGTACTCCAGTTAATCTGGGTACCTGTACCTCTGCAAGGTTGATGTGTGGCCCTGACCATTGTATGTATGGACATGCGTATGAAAATGTGGAGTCATTAACAAAATGTAAACATGTGTCTGATCGTTTTTATCATTAATATCTGACATTTTGTAGAAGGACCTATTTTTTCCGAGACTGGTGAGAAATTTGAACCCAGACAAGTGCTTTACCACCAAAGAATGAAGAAACTTGTGTAGACGGGACATTTGTTGAGTGGAAAGCAGGTGCCCTCTTACTGTATGGGTTCAGTTTACCCTCCTGCTAGTCAGGTCCTTGGGGGCTGAGGGTCTGCTTCCTAGCTGGGTATGTTATCCCTCTATAGGATCTATGGGAACGAGGTCTTAACTGGTGTCTCCTCCGCTACTATCTTTTCCAAACAGCTGGCTCTGCTCAGATGCACCAGAGTGTTGTTGAAATACATCAAGTGGTCTGCATACAGTCCAACCTGGGCTACCGACCTCTCTACAGCCTTCCCTTTCACTCTTTTCCTCCCTTACACTACCTATAGTGTACAGGCAAAAAAAAAATCGAGCTGAGTGCTTGTTTCTGTATAGCCCTTTGAACCAAGAATGATGTTCGTGTTTTTTTAAATGGCTAAGCTGGGGAGCAAACATCAAATGAACAATACTTCACAACACATGAAGATTCTGTGTCATTCACATCTCCATATCCATCACCAATGCTGTGCTGCTGCTTCTTTGCTTATGTGTTCTCTGGGGTTGCCTTTGGGTTCAGATAACAGAGCTGTGCAGTTACAACCAAGACTGCATGGCCCACGGAGCTCAAAACGCTCAACCAGTCGGTCCTTTGCAAAAGACACTTCTCACCCCTTGTTTCAGCCACACTGTCCTCCCTCCTGTGCCTAAAAGCTCAGCCCAACAGTCCCTCCTCCCTGAATGTTGTTTCCAGGTTTTTCGCTTTCTAGAATGTTCTTCTCTAACATTTCCCATGTTTTTTTTTGTTTTCATAAGGTCTCAGTGAACTCCCACAAAACCAGCAGAAAGTCACATGATTAGAATGTGTGTCTTTGATGGAGAAGTTTGGTTTGAGATTTATTATTATTATTATTATTATTATTATTATTATTACCATTCCTCTCCAGCAATAGCAAGGGAATGAGATGCTTTTTGAGAGCATGGTTGGCTCTGAATTCCATTAACATGGTGACACCTTCTGCAGAGGGTGTGAATGGCTGTCCCTTCTTATATTGGACACAAATTTAGAAGCTGAAGGAAAAGGCTGCATATTCCCAGACCCAGATTCAGGAAGCCAAAGGACATATTACTGAAACTCTCATTGTCATTTCAGCTGCACCTCCAACCCGTGATCCCAGCAAGGAAGGAAACAGCCCAGGATAGTTTTCTGTTGTTCCTGAGTCCTTTAATGTAACTGTGAGCGTGGACCCTCCAGCATTTCAACAGACTGATCTACCAGAAAAGAGATCAGGAAGCCCTTTGAACAACGGTTCCATCTTTTAGTTTAGTTTATAGTGTGGTCAGTTTAAACAGATCTGAGATTTCCTTTCTGCATGGTCACTAGACTATACTGAGGAAGCCCACCAGTCACTGGTCACTGAACCTTTTGACTTTCTCAGCTGCAAAATATGAACTCACCTAGTCCTCTTGGAGATTAGGTAAAAATCAGATGAGAAAATGCCTGTAAAACTGCTTTTTAAACCAAATGTTAAAGAAATAAATAATATTTCCTTACTTCTCCCATAATGATAAAACAGCAAAACAAAATTCTACATAAGGAATTATAATTTGAAAAGAATAATACATATATGTATATAAAACATTACTTTTGTTTAAAAAAAGTCTACACAAGGAATACCCTGCAATGCACACACCACACACACACACACACACACACACAAGGAAGATCAAAGATCTTAATGAAATTCAGCTAAGTTTGCACATTCTCACATGTGTACTTTGTTCCTTAAACTACAGACAGAGAAGAGAAGGGATTGTTTCTAGGTCACAAATATATTCAGTGAGATTCAGGGTGCTGCCTCTCCTGGGCAAAGAGGAGACACAGAGAGACCAGAAATGACAAAGAACAGAGGTCAAAGATCAAGGCCAAGCCAGAGAGAAACCCCTGGATGACAGTTTTAACTTAAGAAGCACACATTTCCCAAAGCAATCAGGCAGTGTGTGTGTGTGTGTGTGTGTGTGTGTGTGTGTGTGTGTGTGTTAGGGGGATGTCTCATAAGGTACTATTTTAATGTTACTGAGAGTGGTGAATACCAGGGGGAACATTCTGACCGAGGCTATTGAGGGAACCTTTGAACTGGCTCTTGGAAGAAAACAGTCAGAGGAAAGTGACAACCAGGCTGAGTTTAGGAGTGCTTTTAGCACCTGTCAAGGCTAGTGTGAGGGCGTCGGGGTGCCACGGGCTTGGAATTAGGATGTGTGAGTGTGTTCCAGTGCTCTACCACAGTAGTGGTATGATCTTGATCAGTAAGAGGCAGTTTCTTCTCCTCAATAAAATAAACACACACATGAATAGATAAATACTACATATTTTTGAGACAGGGTCTCCTGTCATCTAGGCTGGCCTCAAACTTTATTCAGCTGAGGATAACCTTGAACTCCACACCCAGGTTCTGTGGTGCTGGGGACTAACTCAGGGCTCTATACACGCTAGACAAGCATTCTACAAATTAAACTATATCCTCAGACTCCTAACAATATATCCTCTTTTTTCCATGAGGAGTAAAGCTAATAACTAGAAAATATCAACCTACATATCCTGAGTAAAGGAAGAGGTAGGTGCTGCCCTGGTTGACAGCTCAGTCATTGTCAAGACACACTTCATTCCCATCAAGCCAGCTTCGTTATGTCATTAAACCTCAGTGAAGATGCGTAGCTACTCTCGGGTGCTGATATATTCTCTTCAGGCATCTGGAGGTGACTGGGTGAAGAGCACAGGAGGAATATAGAAGGCCATCCACTGGCTTAGGTACTTGGGCTGTACCCAATGTGCCATTTCCGCTGTAACTGGCTGAAGAGTAGACGTAAATCTGGGGCCTGAGTCAGAAAACTGATCCAAGCCAATGCCAGGGAAAGAATTCCCAGTGAGGTACCAGAGCCCGCTGAGAACTTGACCATTGTGGGCAAAAGGAAGCCAAACTTTGGTTTGGTCTCAGCGTCAGGTGGGACGCTCAGAAGTTGGAAACAGAAAGTAAGCCAATGGGCAGAGACGCCCACTTGCTGGGAGCTGTGGCTGTTGTAGGATATTCGGTGCTAGGGTGTGGCCAGGGATCCAGTGCACGGTTCGTTGAGCGGCTGATGCCAGTGCCCTTATCACAGCCTCTTGCTCCTGCCCACACCTCCCTGTGTGTCCCTGCCCAGCTGATCTACGTTTCAGTGGCACCCACACACCCCGTTTCTCATCTGCAGAGAAGACAACAGACACACAGTACAAGCACAGGTGGGAGGCTGGCACCTAGAAACAAGCAAGAAATTCCGGGTCTCTGGCATCTAGAAGGTTCTCTTGGAAAAGATGGGAGGGTGGAATCTACCTGGTGAGGACCAACGGTCATAATCACTTATAAATCCCATTCTCCCAAAGTTTGAAGCTTGCAGGTTGCAAAATCAGCTAGCTTCTAATAGAACGTGGGTCCCACACCCCCGTTCCACTTCAGGATCCAGTTGGCACTTGACCTATGATTTAGTGTCAGACCTTTCCTTCTTAACTACCTCACAGAAACTGTGGCTCCTCAATGGCTCAACGCGATGAGTCAGTGAATTAAAGGTCTCTTATTGATCAATCATATATAGGATAAGGAGAGTAAAAGAAAGTAATGGATGGTTTTCACATTATTGGGATGTTTCAATGAAAATCTTTGTTTGTTTGGAAGAATTAAAGAACATGCAGAATTGCCTAACCCAATTGTCCTACAGAAAACACTAGGGACTAAATTCTGCCCCTTAGCCCTGAATTTGTATGTTGAGTCTCTCGCTGCAGCACCTCAGACTGTATTGAGAGACACGGAGGAAATTAAGGTAATTCAGAGGTCATTCGGGTGAGCCCTAATCCAGTATAACTTGTGTCCTTACAAGGCCTAAGATTAGGATGCAGAGATAGACAAGAGACAGGTGCTACCACAGATAGTGCCTGTGAGAACTCCCAGTTAAAGAGTAGCTATTTGCAACCCTAGAGCAAGCTTTCTGAGCCTTCCTCTGCAAATCCCAAGCCTCTAAAACAGCAAGACAACCCATTTCTGTGGTTGAAGCCACCTTGCCTAGGATATTTTGTCGTGGTG
Organism: Grammomys surdaster; assembly: GCF_004785775.1. NCBI lineage: Eukaryota > Metazoa > Chordata > Mammalia > Rodentia > Muridae > Grammomys > Grammomys surdaster. The sequence goes on from NW_021620984.1 coordinate 7,794,564, forward strand.
ACCTTAGCAAGAGCAAGCTGACACATCTCAGACATCTTAACATCTCAAAGATCCATGGGGATATGCTGGGATACTATTAATATTTATTTCAATATTATTTTATTATAAAAACTTATTCTAGGGCCAAAGAGATAGATCAGTGGGTAAAGGTATTTGCAGGGCAAGCCAGGCAACCTGATTCTAGTTCCTCATGAGAAAAAAGAACTCCACAAAGTTGTCCTTTGACCACTACAAGGCAAGCACACATGTGTGTTGATACACACACATACACACACACACACTCACTCACACACACAGTAAGTAAATCTTTTAAAACTAAACTTATTCTAAAATTCTTATCCCAGATATTTAAACATTTGCTTCTTTTTATTTATTTGCTACCTAGTACTGCTGATTTGTGAATTAAATTTCCCCATGGTTGAATGAGTTGTTTGCATTTCACTGTGGTTTGATGACGGTTATCCTTCCAAAGTTTGCTGACAGGAAAAGATGGTAGGTTATTTAAGAAGTGAGGCCTGGTGAGGTCATTGGGTGCTTCCTTTGGAAAGAATAAACGTTGATATGTTAAACTGAGCTTGCGTCTGTGAGAAGGTAGGGCCACTTATGTGCTGGCTCATTTTATTGGCACAGCCACTGGGCCAGCATTTCTTCTAGCTCACACCACAAGTATTTCTTCAGCTTTCTTGGAATCTTGGACTAAGATTGCTAGAAGTTCCTTGGTTAAGTGCACTGGCTCTTCACCATCCAGGCGAAAGGACTGGAGCTGAAGAGGTGGCTTGGTAATTAAGAGAACGTTATGCTCCTGGAGAGGACCTGAGTTCAGTTTCCAGCAACCATATCAGGTGGCCCACAACTGTTTCTGACTCCAGATCAGGGGCATCTGATGCCTCTGACCCTCCAGGTACCTACACTCATGTACACACACACACACACACACACACACACACACACGCGCACGCACACACACGCGCACGCACACACACGCACACACACACACACACAAGTTAACAAGAACAAAATAAATCTTTTTTAAAAAATGTCCAGCATCAAAATAAAGCAAAGGAAACAGAAGCATGACAGAAGCTTGGAAGGCTGGAGGAGTGAAGGAGTCAGCATGGACAGCATCAGGCTGGAGGCATGAGGGAATCAACATGGACATCAGTTCTAGTCTGGCCATGGTCTTCTATCGCTGCCGTTCACTTTACAGTCAGCTTCCTCTCATGGATCCAGCACTCCTGACCTCAGTAAAGGTGGGACAGACAGATGTGTAACCAGCTTTTATAACCATATAGTTGGTTGTGGTTGTGACTGTGGTGGTTGTCGTTGAAGTTAGTTTTGCTTCTCTGATCTAACTTTAACTGATAGAAAACTGGGGACCAGAAAGAACGGCTACATAAAAACCTAAAATGTGAACTTCTGACTTCAGGACTGGATGGTGGAGAGATGGTAGAGGGGCTTTGAGAGGTCTGTCAATGAAGGGTTAAACTGACATGGGGGAAACATTGGTGGGATCTGGAAGAAAGGAGACCTTTCTAATAGACAGAAAAGTTAGCAACCTCAAAGCCTGGAATGGCTTACAAAATAGGAAGAAACGGGAGTGGAGCTGGGGAGATGCCTCATGGAAAAGCACTAGTGCGCAGACGTGAGGGTAGCGTCTGGATGCCCATCGCTCATGTGAGAAGTGAGTTAGCCCCTGTGGGGGAGGGGCAATAGCCCCTGGATCTTGTTCTGGTTACGAGGGGTAAAAGTTCCAGGGTATCACTCCTGTTGACTTCATCTTAGAACCCTGTGGAGCATCCGGATGGCAGCTAAGGATACTGACAGGAACAAAAAGCAGGTGAACTGAAGAACAATCAGCACTCCCAGAAAGAACCAGAAGGACGTGGGCTTTTCCCTGCAATGATGCTGGGCATTGACGTAGGAGATTTGATCCAGAATCACTTCTGTGGTGTAGACAAAAGAGGGTCCTGGAAAAACTCTCTGAGGTCAAAAGAACAAGGACAAAAGTTCTTATTTGTTTGTTTGGTTGGTTAGTTTTTATTTGTTTGTTGTTTGGCGTTTTGTTTGTTTGTTTGTTTGTTTGCCCTATCCTGACCTCTCATGATGCCACAAAGCAATGTAACTTGGGCTCTTGGGAAGAAGATGAATATATTTTTTCTGTGGGTGCAAAGGGTATGAGCATTCTGTCATCCCAGGAACTGACGTATATTGGTAGTCTCAAGTAACTGACAAAAGCTGCCTGGTGACTCATTTGGGTGACAACCAAAGTGCTTTCATGGATTGTGCCTTGATAAATCATTTAGCGGATATAGTTGTTCACGTAATATTTCCATCCCGAGGCACGTGGGGTTAATTGGATATGCCTAAGCTACACTTTAGCATAACCCCTCAGAAATCTCACCTCTTTTAATGCTTCTCTATGTCTTCTACTTTGTATATGTGTATGCATACATATACGTGTTTTCACATGTGTGTGGCGCATACATGTAGGTGAGTGCGCATGTCTATGTATGTGCATTCAGGCAGAGCCTTCCCTGATCACTCTCTGTTTAGCCCACGGAGGCAGGGATCTTCCTGAACCCAGAGCTCATCTACTGCATTAATCCATCTAGACAACTGGGCATGAGTCCCTCTGGCTCCACCTCCCAAGAGCTGGGATTACAGGTGGGCCATGACACCCCCTGTGAGCACCAGTTCTCACACTCGCCTGAGAAGCACTGAGCCATCTCCTGTAGTTACTATGGTCTGATTCTTCCTCCCAGACCCAAGCTCCCCAAAATAAGCCTGACTCAAAAGTATATTTAAAAATACCCTGACCATATAACTAGGATTGTCTCTGAGTCGATCGTAACTAAAAGAACTTGATTATTTTAACATACATTCTGCCATATGGCTGGTTACCTGGGCTCAGATACTGCGTGTCCATCTCCTCACATCTTCCCAGACCCATCGCTCGCCTGGCTCTAGCCCAGAATTCTCTCTTCTTCTGGATGTCCCACCACCTACTTCCTGCCTAAGCCATGGGTCATCAGATTTATTATTGACAGGTGCCACATCCATATAGACATAAGATATTCTCCCCACAATCGCCCACCCTCCTCACAGCTTTTATCTTTCTTTGCCCTTCAATATCGGCCCCCACTGTGGCACTTAAGCATGAGGATCACCTAGGTCACTGCCTCAGTTTTTAAAAGCAGCCAAAGTTGAATCCTTTTAGTGCAAGGCTCTGTTGCCAGATGGTTCTCTGGCTATGTGACTTTTGGAGACTCGGTTTCCCTCATTTGAAAAAATGGTGACAGTCACATTTGTCACCTGTTTTCTTCTCAAGGCTCCCCAGAACACAGATAAGAACATTGAGTCTAGCTTACTAAGCTACACACACACACACACACACACACACACACACACAATCTGGGAAATATGCAGATAATTTGTGACAAAAAAAAGTCTTGACTTTCATTCATTTCAAAGCTGCTTTGTTCTTTTCTTGCATCTGATTGAGTCAAGAGAAACATCAGGTGTAAGAGTCTTAGCAATCTGGCTTTTGTTTCACTGGGCAAGAAGAATGTGCCCTCAAGAGTCTGGGGGATCTTTAGTGAATTTTTCTGTGCTGGAAGATTCAAGTTCTATCTGGAATTGTTACAACGTATATCCTTTTAGTCATTTTGATGCTAATGTGGAAAAGTTCAGCAGGGATGAATATTCTAAATATATGTTACTTTATTTAATGAGCATCTTCATTAATAGTTATAGCTCATTGTGTGACAGGCATTTTCAAAAGCAAGAGTAGGCGGATGGCATGCAAACCCTGCGGTTGCTCGGAGAAGAAAATTCGGAGATCCAGATAAGTAAATATAATTAGAGATTTCACATGCAATGGTTGTGGAATCGTTGCAATTTTTCCCTCTCCTGCAGCAGGAGGCCTTTCTGAGGTGTAATATTTCAGAGGCTCCATTCCTGGGAGCCTTTTCCCTGACTCTACAGATGCCTCCCCAGCAGCTATAAGGTGCAGGGGCCTCGTTTTTAATCACAAAATGTGTTCCAGTTTCTGTAATAATCTGCAGCTGTTTGACTGTTGCATGCAAGGAGTTTGAAAGATTGTTCCTTGTCCCCTGGAGCAGCTTCAGAACAAAAAGCAAGCGATTTTCCACTTCCCAGCATCAGCGAAGGGCCACCTATCAGTGGAATTTTTAACATTTCTTCAATTAAACTCCGGACCTCCAGAGTTAGTGATGAATAAGAAAGAAAGCGAAGGGGCGGTGAATTACCAGAGTTGCTTTTTAAAAACTGTTCTCAGGATGACAAAGCTCTGTCCAGTGCAGCCTGCAGCCTCTCTGCAGAACATACCTGTAAGCAGGAGGAGTCCCCATCCCTGGATCCTCCCGTGTTGGCATGGGATGCCCAACTCACAAGTGGCATCATAATCAAGGGGCAATGAGTTACGATATTTGCAACACCTCAGCTTCAAAGAGAAGTTTTTATTTTAAACAAACCCCCATCACTGTGAGTTCAGGCAGTTTCCTTACGACTCTAAAACTCCATGTCTTCAAAATGGTAGAACAATTCGCCCCCGTAGACGAGAGGAAGGTCATAGCTGACTTGATTGGCAAGCCAGATCCTCCTCGGTGAGCTTGGCTTGCCTTCGGTCCCATGACTTTTCCTACGTATGCACTTCAGACACAGTTTGCCATTAGCTTGGTTTTTGCTTTTTCTTCTTTTCGGATTATTTGGAATCAGCCACATAATAGTTAAGCCATGTTCCAAATATCTGTAACGTAAATGTCAAACTATTTAATTGATATTTAATTGTGCTCTGGGGGAATACTTGGGTACGTAATGGTGATTATGGGTTCTCCACAAGCACAAAGGGAAACATTGCATGTGGCTGTCATTGTCTTCCGGTAAGCATTCAAACACTCCTGTATTGCATCTACTTTGTAAGAGACAGGCTAGGAACACAACGTCAAAGTCTTGTTTATGCCACCTGGCTGTCACATGCCTATATTTTCATTTTCTGCTCCAAGATGAGACTCACATACTGATGCTCAGAAGAAAAAAACATTTTTTATTCCACAAAACCAAGATGTTTTGGATAAAGGTGACCTTTCAGATCAATAATATAAGGTTATACAAGAAGGTTTGGTGCATGGGGGTGCTGGGATCTTGCTCCCTGTCCCAAATCTTAGATCCTTACTAAGGGAACCTGGGATTCTCAAACTATAGTCTGCAGAGGTAATACTTTATGAGCCTGATACAGCCAACTGTGCCGGGTTTTCAGAGGGCAGGTGTTAGACAGCATCTCTTTCTTCTGTGCTGAGCAAGTCAGGGACACACTGGTGTTACAGTCTGCAGAGTTCCTCAGAGTTGGATCCTGGAGTCCCAAGAGCTAATGTCTGAACTCAAAGCTGTCACTCACTGTAGCAGATCTTCACTCACTACTCTCTCTCAAGAGCTAGGGGCCTTCAACCAAGAAGGGAGTGAAAATTCTAGATCCTTGCAGAGAAAACAGAAAGGGGTGGGTGGAGAGGGGGAAGGAAGCCTTTCCTCTTTGAGCTGTTTCTGTTGGTCTCCCCAGGATTGTGGGTCTCTGACATTCAAGAATCTCTCTGGACAGCTCCTACCTAATGATGTACTTGACATTCTGAATTGTCGACCCAACTTGCAGCCGCTGACCTCTTCTTCACCCTCATCTCTAACATCTCTGCGCTTCTTTTAGCTAGTTATCTTGTCAGGGAGCTGCCAGTGAACCATTGTGTGGGTAAGGAGAATGTAAAGCATTGAGTATGTCTTACTTTTGAAAATGCAGCAGTCGTCGGATCTTGTATTTAACTCTTCCCACAAAAAGTAAGATTACATATGTTCCGGTCTCTGATGCCTGGCCAGGTCACTCCTCTGAGATCAACCTGATGACCAGACTTCAAAGATCATCCACCAGATTGTTGTGGTACAGTTTCCAAACATGAAATTTCCTATTCAGGCCTTCCCAACTCCTTCCTGCCCTACCTCATTGAGAAGAGTGAAGACAGAGTCACTTGCTAAGATTGCCAAGGCTGGACCTGCAGCTGGCCGCACTGAGCTGTTTCTAAAGCTCCCAGGAACAGCAGCTGTGACTCATTCCATCCCTCCTATGGTCCCTTCACTTCCCACCCCTCTCACCAAATCAGCTACCTGTCTCACTCTGACTCCTAGGAGCCCACTTATTTTCAAATTTGCTCAATAAACACAACATCCAACCCCAACCTGCTTTCATGCACAGAATGTGCATGAAACATGCTGTAAAAGAAGTGGTGGTGGTGGTGGTGAGAGGGCGGGGTTTACAGAAGAAAGAACAACCAAAGACAGAGTGAGGATTGCTTCCCTGGACTTTGGGGATCGAGAAATAATGGCTAATAAGAGTCAACAGCCAGGTTTAGGACGTGTGCCATCCTGCCCTGCTGAGTTAAAGGAATGCACTTATCCTAGGAGGCTTGCAGGAAGTTGTCCGAAGTCGCCTGCACACCCAGCTGTGTGATTGGGAACCTAACAACACTCTGGTACCCTGACTGAGCTTAGAGGGTCACAATAGAAGAATCTGGCTTCCTACCACACAACAAGGAAGCTCAGACATATTTTCTCTGCGCCACCTTCCGGCCCCATTGCCAAAGTCACAAACAGGAAATGCAAAACCTCGATTTTTCAGAGAAGATGCAGGTATTTTCTGGATGGTTCCAACTGCCAATAAGAAAAAAAATAAAAAGCAACATGTGGGTAAGAAAGATCAGCATCTCCTTTCAAGAAAAACTTTGTGGAAGAGAGCAAGAGTTTGCTAAAACGTGACTCAACCAACCAAGTAACACTTAAAACCAGCTCCACCGACAACAGTTTTAAGGGAGTGTCAAGATGTGTAACCATTTCCCAATCCACCTCTCAAACTCATATCTACTTTGCTACATACAGTCCCAGAGTCCAGGGACTCCAAGAGCCCTCCTGCCCCCAGTACTTTGAAAAGAGAAAGTGTTCAATAGATTTGTTTGATAGTATTATTATCATTTATAGTATTAATATCATTTATTAGTGTTTCTGTATACATATGATTTATGCATGTGTGTACCTAAGGATGTGCAGGTGGCTATTCCTGTGAGTATCCTCCACAGTCACTCACTGGCTTATTCTCCTGAGACAACACTGGGGTTACAGGTGCACACAGCTGTGCCCATTTTTTTCATGTGGATACAAGAGATCTGACCTCAGGCCTCTTTACTTGTGCAACAAGTGCTCTTACACGCTAAACCACTTCCTCGGCTCATGATCAACATTATTTGTTGAGTGCCTACCACTTTTCAGACACTAAAACATGGAGCATTGGAACAATAGACGTATCCCTATGCCACCTGCACATCCCTGAGTACATGCATGCATAAATCATATGTATACAGAAGCAACTAATAAAGAAATTGATTCCAGGACCCCTCTCAGATCCCCAAATCCAAGGATGTCCAAGCCCAAGCCCTTTATAGTATTGTTCACATATAACACACACACACACACACACACACACACACACACACACACTTCCCTACACTTTAATCATGCCTTGATTACTTTCAGTGCAAACTATAAATAGGGCTGGAGGTAGCTCAGTGGTAGACCACTTGAAATAGCCGTGACACTGTGTTATGTAGGAAATAATGACATACTCAGAAGAGGCACAGCTGCCACAGGCCTATCTGCATAATACATAAGAAAAACAACTTAGCATATCTTTCTTTACAACGTTTTTTTTTTTTTAACTCCCAGATAATAAGGTTTGCAGATGTAGGGCCAGTGGATATGAAGGGCTGACTATTTGGCTTGGAGATCAACCCAATAAAGCTCATCATTAGACTCTTAGTGGAAACTCAGAAGCATGTGCTTAACATGAGCCCCAATTAAAAACACAATTTACTTTCCAAGTTGTAGGTTTTATTTTTCTTAATTCCTTTGCTTTAAAATGTAGATCAGTCTGAGCCACGGGCTTTTGCTGCAAACAATTCTTGATGCCTATATTTGACTCTGTAAAAGGTTCACCAACATGCTACTCCAAGCAGTGCTTTGGTTTCTGAACTCAAGGTCGACCCCACAGTTCTGCATGGCCCCTGGTGGTTCTCCACCCCTAGGACCCAAGAATCAGCTCTGCCTTCTTTTACTCCTTTATTGCCAGCAGCCAGCAAACATGACGGTTTCTTATTTCTACTTTCTAATACAACTCAAACAAGGTGGTAACTTGTTACCTCCTTTGCTGACACTGCACAAGGCACAGGAGAGATGGACCGCCATCACTGTGCTCACTCCAACGATGAAAAAGACAGAACTGCAAAGGAAATGCTGTCCCCTAAGATTACACAACAGAGCAAAAGTCAATCTCAAGTTCAAACTCGGGTTCTTAAATCCTGTGCCTCTGATTCAGTGACCCCTGCCCTAATCTGAACCATATCCTCGCTGCCCTCTCTCTTCACTCTGCTTTCTTTTGGTGCTTTTCAAACAATCCGTATTATAGCTCTAAAGTCAAATTTATAAAGACAATACACAAACACGAGGTCTGCCTCTTTTAAGCACCATTTGCTAAGTCTTGACAAATGTATATAGTTAAGTAACAGCATATACAGGATATTTCCATGACCCCAAAGAGTTCTTTCTGGCCATTTAAGGTCAGTCCTCTTCCTGGTTCCTGACCTCAGCCATCACAAGTCAGCTTTTCCTTCCCACAGATTCTCCTTTTTAAACTAGAAGAATGTTGGGCAGGAAGACATGGCTCAGGAATTTAGAAGATCACTTACTGCTCTTGCCAAGAATGCGGCTGGGTTCGCACACCCACATGATGGCTCATGAATGTCTGTGACTCCTGTTCCAAAGAAGCCAATGCCCTCCTCTGTCTTATGAAGTCACCAGGCACACATGAGATGCACTCACATATATGCAAGAAAAACAGTTGTACTCACCAAGATCTTTCTTTTCCCTTTCTTCCTTTTTTTCTTCCTTCCTTCCTTTCTCTCTCTCCCTCACCCCCCCTTCTCTCTTTCTTTCACTCTTTAATTCAGGGTCTTAGTATGTAGCCCTGGGTAGCCTGTGCTTTGTTCATCAGGCATGCCTCACACTCATAAAGATCCAGCTACCTCTGCCTCTCAAGTGCTAGGACTGAAGGCATTTGCTATTGATCCTCCCCTAAAATAAAATAAATTTTGAAAATCAAAACTTAAAGGTCATGACATAGAGAGAATCAAACTGTATAATCTTTGGCTTCTATATGCTTTAACTCAACATATTTTTTTTATTTTGCCCAGGTTGTTCTGAATATCAATAGTTCAATCCCCTTTCTTACTAAATCATATGTATACCTTTGCACAGACATGCCACTGTATGCAGGTGCTTTAAGTTAGTAGAAATCATATTAATTTCCAGTTTGGAGCTGCTATGAATGAAACCTCTAGAAAGGTTTGTGCATGTTTTTCCTCTTGGGTAAATATGCAAGAACGGGTCATAAAGAAAAAAAATATACGCTTGATTTTGCAGCAATCTGTCAAACTGGGGCATGGGAGATAGCTCAGTTCGTCAAGTGCTTACTGAGCAATCTCATGAGGTCATGAGTTTGGTCCCCAGCATCCATGTGAAGCTGCATGGGTGTAATGTATGTCTGTAATGTCAGTGCTGGGGAGGAAGACGGACAGAGGCCAGTGGAGCAGTCTCTGGAGCTAATCATCCTGCCAGATCCAGTGAGAGACTTTGTCTCAAAAGAAAAAAGTCAAGAGTAGCTGAGAAAAACACCCAATGTTGATATTTGTCCTCTACATCAATGTAGAGGCACACACATACACACACACACACACACACACACACAAACACACACACACACTGCATTTTTTTAAAAGACAGAAAACAACCCATCCTGTTTAACCATTTTCCAAGTGGCTTATGATTTTGCATACAAGCCAGCAGTGAAGGAGTCCCAGGTGCTCTCCACAGACCGTTGGTATGGGTACTTTAATTTTAGCCATGCAGAGACACGTGGAGTGTTACCTCGTTACGGTTTCGACTGATGACTAAGGCTGTTGCTCATCTAGTTCATGCTCACAAATGCACTCACCACTATTTGTCTTCCTTAGATGAGTGCCTCGGGTCCCTTTCCTAAGTGGGCAGTTTATTTTCTGTTTCCTGATCGAGGACGCTCTACAATCTGCACACAATTCCTTTATCAGATATACTAGGCAAACGTCTCCTCCAAACCCACTGCTTGGCTCTTCATTTCCTTAGCAGCGTGTTTGCAGAGTGGTTTTACGTTAGGATCACCGCAGCTGACTGATTTCCTTTGTGCACCCTGATTTTTCAGTACTATCTAAGAATCCTTTGCCTAAGCTAAGGCCACAGGACCTTCATTTCACATGTTTCCCCGAACCCTTTTGTAGCTTTGCCTCTCGTTTTTTTAAGATCTATGTTCTGTTTTATGCTAACTTAAATATGGTTCAAAGTAAAGGCTGAGGTCTGCTCAGGGAGTTCTGTAAGGGAAGTCATCCCCCTCAGAGTTGGTATAGGACATACCCAAACAGAAATTTCTCAGCACAAAGGAGATTTATTATCTCAGAGGGGCAAGCAGGGTGGAGGGAGGAGGGAGAGACTGCAAAGACAGAGAGTAAGCAGCATCAAGCAGTCAGCACCAAGCAATTGGTTTTTGCAGGAGTGTGTTTTTAAGAAGGAAAAGGGAGAGTCTGCGCTAGGGCAGAGTTGGTAGGCCCTGATTGGACATGCTAGCCAAGCAATGAGTTTTGATTGTCAGACCTTGGTGTTTTTGTCTCGGCAATGAATAAGGGAATGGACCTTGGGGGCTGGCTTTAAAGATGCAATCTAATGGTTTTTGGCAGAGGGAAGGGGGTAAAAGGGCAAAGCCTGTTGACAATATATTTACCACGCTTGGGCCTGTTAGAGGGCCCTTCAGTGTCTGCTTCAGCACCATTTACTGCAAAAGCCATCGTTTCCCCACGGAACTATGTCAGTAGGTGTGCCAAAGTCGGGTGGGATGTGCACGGGGCATTTCAGGCTTCTGTTCTGCTTTGTTGGTCCATGTATCTTTATCCAGCAAGATCAAGACTTAAATCCTATAGGTGTCAAGTGTTTTGTGCCAGGTGTTACAAGTTGTCTGTTTTCACTCTTCCTATCCAAAATCATTTTGGTTATATTACTTTTGATATTATTTTTGGGGGGTGCAACAAACTTTATTGATGATATTCAAGAGAGTAGGGAGGGCTTCCTAGGCCCCTTCTGTTATTATGGGGGTCTGGGATGGAAATTGTGAGGGAGATGCTCAGTGTTGGGGACAGGGACTCTTCAGCAACCGAGGGCCTCTCTCTTGCTCTCAGTGTTCTTGCAGGGATGGGTGGTCTAGGATATCTTACTCCTTGAAGGCCATGTAGGCCATGAGGTCCACAATCCTGTTGTTGTACCTGTATTCATTGTCACACCAGGAAATGAGCTTTACAAACTTGTCATTGAGAGCAATGCCAGCCCAAGCATCAAATGTAGAAGAGTGAGAGTAGCTTTTAAGGTCTCAGGAGACAACCTGGTCTGCAGTGTAGCCCAGGATGCCCTTCAGTGGGCCCTCGGATGCTTGCTTCACCACCTTCTTGATGTATTCATACTTGGCAGGTTTCTCCAGGAGGCATGTCAGATCCACAACAGATACATTGGGGGTAGGAACATGGAAGGCCATGCCAGTGAGCTTCCCATTCAGCTCTGAGATGACCTTGCCCACAACTTTGATAGCACCAGTGGATGCAGCAATTATGTTCTGGGCAGCCCCATGGCCATTATGCCACAGCTTTCCAGAGGGGCCATCCACACAGCCTTCTGAGTGGTAGTAATGGCATAGACTGTGGTCATGAGCCCTTCCACAATGCCAAAGTTGTCATGGATGACTTTGGCCGGGAAGGGGGGGCAAGCAGTTGGTGGTGCAGGACGCATTGCTGACAATCTTGAGCGAGTTGTCGTACTTCTCGTGGTTCACACCCATCACAAACATGGGGGCATCAGCAGAAGGGGCAGAGATGATGACCCTTTTGGCCCCCACCCTTCAAGTGGGCCCCGGCCTTCTCCATTGTGGTAAAGACGCCAGTGGACTCCACGACATACTCAGCACCAGCATCGGCCCATTTGATGTTAGCGGGATCTCGCTCCTGGAAGATGGTGATGGGCTTCCCGTTGATGACAAGCTTCCGATTCTCACCCTTGACTGTGCCGTTAAATTTGCCATGGGTGGAGTCATACTGGAACATGTAGACCATGTAGTTGAGGTCAATGAAGGGGTCATTGATGGTAACAATCTCCACTTTGACAAGAAGGCAGCCCTGGTAACCAGGCACCCAATACAGCCAAATCCATTCACACCAACCTTCACCATCTTGTCTACGGGACAAGGCTGGCATTGCATAAGAAGATATGGCTGTCTCTGGGAACGGGGGGAGGGGGGAGCAGAGACTACTTTTGGTATTATTTATATTGCATTTGATACACATGGTAAGATTAACTTGCTGATTTTGACCAAAAAAAAAAAAAAAAAACTTCCTGGGATTATAACTGTGATGTGTTAACTCTAATGATCATCTTGGAAGGATTTGACAGCTTACAATATTGAATTTTATGTTCCGTGAACATAATTCAAGTTTTCCCAAACTCAAGAAATGGAAAACAAACCTCCTGCTTAGAGATGAGTGCAAGATTTGGAGACACTTACCTAAGGAGGACAAGGCATGCATAATAAATTCAGCTATGGTTGGCAGTTTTCTAGGTGCAAATCTTGCCCTTTAAATTAAATTTATCCCTAAATGGTACACATATCTTTAAAACTTATGTGTGTTCCTCTCTCTCTCTCTCTCTCTCTCTCTCTCTCTCTCTCTCTCTCTCTC
>NW_021620984.1:7807481-7830421 GCF_004785775.1 Grammomys surdaster
TCTCTCTCTCTCTCTCTCTCTCTCTCTCTCTCTCTCTCTCTCTCTCTGTGTGTGTGTGTATGTGTGTGTGTATGTGTGTGTGCATGTGTGTGTATGTGTGTGTGTGTGTGTATTGTGAGGAGTCATACATGTGAGTGCAAATGTCTGTGGAGTCCAGAGGAGTGAGATTCTCCTGGAGATGGAGTGACAGGCAGCTGTGCAGCACTCGACAGGGCTCAGTTCTGGGAATGGAAATTAGATCCTCTTCAAAAGCCACGCTTGCTTTTGACATTGAGCCATCTCTCCAGCCCCAATATTTCACTTGTTGCAAAGTGTTTTAATTTCAGCATCAGATTACCTGAGTAATCCTTGAACATGTAACCTTAACTAACCCCATTTACTACTTCAAGTAACTTTCTTTGAAGAATATCTGAGAATTTGTATGTAAATGATCCCACAATCTATGTATAAAGACGGTATTATTTCCTTTAGGTCTATGTGTGTTTTATATAATTTTCATGCTAAAGTACACTGGACGGGATCTTGAAGATAATATTAAATAGGAATAACGAGAATTGACATTTTCACCCTGCTACCATCATAAAAGAGAAGGAACTGAGCGGGCTGGTGGGTAGGTCAGCTAGGGAAACACGAAGACCAGAGCACACATGTAAAACACTCAGATGCGGTGGCTCATGCTTCTGTTCCTAGCCCTAGAGCTTACTGACAATTAGCCAGTGAGAGACCAAATCTGTAAATCACATGGTGCAGCTCTTGAAGAGTAACAGGCACATGATATTGTCTTCTGACCCTATACATATGCACACATAATGACATATGCATCTGTGTGTGCACACGGAGACAGAGACAGACAGATATACACAGAGAGAGATAGAGACAGAGACACAGAGACAAAGAGAAAGAGAGACAGAGAGAAAGAGAGAGAAATGTCACATTGAATCTTTCACAATTACATCTGTAGTTACCTGAAGGTTGTTTATAGATTTTTAAAAATAAGCTTATGGACATTATTGTCTACCCTCCATTTAAATTACAAAATGATGAGAAGTTTTGCCAAATATCTTTTTCCAAATCTATCAAGATAATCATGTAGTTGTTTTTCATCGTCTGTTGGTGAGATCTAAAGATCATCTGAAGGACTGGAGCATCTTCTTTTTCTCAGATACACTCCACACACTCTTTTCACACTACTCCTCTGACGTGTTGATGGATTGTATTTTCTCATATTAGTAAGATCTGTCCCCACGAGAACTGTAAAGTTTTCCCCCCGTAATGCCTTTGTCTTGTTCTAATATCAGATTGTTGGCCCATTCTTTAGAAGAGTTTTGAAGCAATTCATACCACTCTGTTTTAATGCTTGGTAAGACTCACATGGAATTCTTAGAGACGTGAAGCTTCTTTGTGGAAAAGATTTTTAACTACAAACAAACCCAATTCCTTCCATTCGATTTGTTTAATTGAAGGCTGTTCAAGCTGCAAGTTTCCTCTTGAATGAGCTTAAGCAACTTTTGTCTTTCAAGAAATATGTTTACATGTAATATGAAAGTAGAGGGGGAAGTCTAAGCAGAGATGGAGCTTGTGGTGGGGGAAAGAAGTGGGTGGGGGAAGTTAACCCAGTTAAAGCTGTAGGAGATGCGTTATGGAAACCCTCTACTTTGTACACTATTTTTTCTTTAAAAAAAGTTTTAATTTGATAGATAGATAGATAGATAGATAGATAGATAGATAGATAGATGGATAGATAGATATTTTTCCCTTCTTCTATGTCGGTGCACCGTGCACGCTTGGTACCTTCAGAGGTAGTGAGCTGCCATGTAGATGCTGGGAATTGAACCCATGTCTTCTGAAGCACAGCAACAGCTCTTAGCTTAGCCAGCCCTCCAGCCCTCCAGGCTAATTTTAAAAAAAAATTAAAGATGATTTGAACAGAAATACACTTCATGGTTAGATGTTATTTCTCTCCCAAGCTGTGTATTATCAAATAAAAATCTCAGTGTCCGGTGTAGGATAACTCCCCATGTGTTGTTAGTCAGGAAGACCCCCAACCCCCCCCCAAGCAATACAATCTATTGCAAGTGCTCTTTATTAGCTACCAGAACTATAGAATCAGACCTAATTACAGAAGACACCATTTTGGTTGCAGGACATAGATAAATAAAGCTGGAATCCTCCAGGAAATAAATGTCTTTCCTGCTTTTATAGTGCCCAAAAGTGTTATTCAAAGCACTGTCGGAGAAAATTCATCAATGGTCTTACTAGTATGTGGACATGACGTGTTACAACATTAACCTCCCAGACAAGACATACCCACGGGGACAATAGTGGCATGAAGGCTTTGGAAGTAACCAACCACTTTCTGATTAGATTTGAGGCCTCCTCCATAGGAGGGAATTCAGACTTGGCACTGTAAACTTGATTAAAAACTCATGGCTCAGGCTATCATAAACCCTAGGGTGGAAGGCATACTACCATTGCTTTGTTAGATGAACATAGAGTTGTCAATCTGTCTTCTAAATATTTATGTTAATACCCATAAGATTGGAGCTGCCCTGAGCCTAGGCCAGATAAACTTCCTTTTGCAATTTGCAGCAGCTAATGCTCAGAACGAGTGGCTATTTCGTACTTAGCTCTAAGCGGGATATCTGTCTCTAAATGGCTGTTTCGTGCACAACAGCTGTGTTTACTTGCACAAGATACAGCCCATGAACATTCCAGCATAGCTGGAGGAGGGGCACACAAGACTAATCCTTAGCTAATGGCTGCTTGGGAAAAGGAGTCATTTTCTTCATGACTTTAGCAATAGGTAAATTGTTCATCAGCCAGTCAATAACCCTATGGGGTGCACAGGCAAGCAATCCTAATTAAACTCAATGAGTTGTATACATTTTCTTTTTCAGTTTGGGCCGGAAAGATGACTTGGTGGTGAAGAGTGCTTACTGTACTTTCAAAGTTCTGAGTTCTTTCAAAGTTTTTCTGAGTTCCCTTCCAGAATTCCCAGCTGACTGTAACTCCAAGTCCAGGGCATAGAACACCTTTTTTTCTGGCCTCTGGAAGCACCTGCACACAAATTCACACACAGCCGCACACAGATTCACGTGAATAAATTTAAAAAGTAACTGCTCCTGTTTGTAAACGTAGGGGCTGCAGAGATGGCTAAGTGACTTGCAAGCACTGAGAGATCTTCCAGAAGACCTGAGTTTGATTCCCAACCCACAACCAACTCTAGTTTCAGGAGAGCCAGCACCCTCTTCCAGTCTTTGAGGGACGTCTTAATAGGAAAAGGACATGCTGAGAAGAAGAATTCCAAGAGAAGTGGGAAGGAGATGGTGAGAGAGGGAAATGGTGTGGTTCTTATCAAAACTGTATTTTAAAAAAAGAACCCCAAAGAAAATGGGGGAAAAAAACCAAAAGTCTCCATTGCTTACCATTTAATGGTAGGAGGATCATCCTCTGACTTCTTTATTCCTATTCTTAGATCACTAACTCGGGAGGGGCCTGAGGAGTCACTTTGAAAGACGCTAACTGCAAGCAGGAGTTCTTCCTTTTTTTGCCGCAATTGCAAAAAGATAAAAGGAATAGTTAGGTTACTGTAATTAAGAGGTTATAGATTGTTATGGTTTGAATTTAAGCAAACATGCTTGCTTAATTTTCTTTACACCAAAAAAACAAGGCTCAAGATTACAAAAATCTGAAGCCTGTTTGAACCTAACAAGAATACATGTTCAATTCATTTATCAAGCTTGCTGACACAAAGCTGACCTCAAGAGACTGTGATACTTTAGGACCTGTAGGTTTCTCTCTCATTCCTAACGAGGGTCACATCTGTCTGTTGTCTTTCACCGATCAGGATAGAGGCTTAGCAGTTTCATTGTCTTTTTTTTTATAGGTACCACAAGCGATGGACTGCCTCACTGACTAGAGCTCTTGTATTGATCTTTTCAAAGACCCAGATTTCTGTCTTAGTTTCCTCTCTCTTGTTCATGTTTCCTAAGATGTTGAATTATGCTTTCAGGCTTTCTATTCCTTCCTTCTTCCCAGATACAGTCTGTTCCTGATGTCTGGTTTGATTTCCTATGGTCAGAAGACTTGCCTTACATGAGTTTCAGAACGTCATCCTTTTCCTCTCCAAACCATGCTCTCGCCGACGACGAGCTCCACGAATTGCCACAGAGTGATAATGGTGTGAATTAAGTAACGTAGAGATACAACTCAGGTGCTATCTTTAAGTAAAAGGGAAAATCCCACAAATTCAGGGGCTTGGAAAGATGATGGTTCAGTGGTTAAGGGCACGTGCCACTGCCCCTGCAGAGGATGCAGGCAGGATCCGTTCCCGGCACCCACACTGTGCCCCACATCTGCCTGTTACTCGAGTTTCAGAGTATCTGACACCCTCTTCTGACCTCTGAGGGCATCAGACAAGCACACGGAGCACATGCGTAGACAAAAGAAAAACATTCATACATATGAAATAAAATAAATTCTAAGACAAGAATCTGCCTATTCAAGATTTTGTTTTTATTTACGTGTATATTTGTGACTGTGTGAGTGGATGTCATGTGTGTTCATGCCTGTGGAGGCCAGAGGAGATCACTGGATCCCTTAGAGTGAGAGTTTTAGGGCACTGTGAGCCATCTGATGTGAGTGCTGGGTCCTCTGGAAGAGTGGCAAATGCTTTTAACTGCTGAACCATCTCTCCAACCCAAAACACAAATATTTTGTTAATAACTCCCGCATCTAAGGCCCAGTGGACATTTTGGAAGAGGAGCTAGGAAGACTAAAAGCCAGAGAGATCAGGGAATTTCTTTTTAAGTTTTATTTATTTGATGTATATGAGTCCTCATGTTTTTATGTGCATCAGAGGAAGGACTCAGATTCCATTGTAGATGGTAGTGAGCCACCATATAGGCGCTGGGAATTGAACTGAGGACCTCTGGAAAAGCAGCCAATGTTTTTAGCTACTGAGCCATCTCTTAGCCTATTAAAAAAAAAATTGAAATTGCCAATGGGAAGGGCTGGAAGGAATCAGATCAAAGGGAGTACTAGAGACTAGGTGCCTCTGAATGTCCCTTGTTTTATAAACTTTGTTTTTTAGAATGCTGATTCTAAAGTAAAATGGAGTAAACGTGAGGAAAAAGAAGTGAGAAGCAATATGATTGCAAAAGTCACAGAGACTAACAAGTTGAATTTTTCACAGTGTTCTGAACTTCCTTATAAAAATAGACAAATGCCCTATTTGGCATCTCTTAGAAGTTCTGTTGTTGGCCTAACCGAGCAAACAAGTGTTTGGGATGCAGAGACTGGAAGGCAATATAACCCCTACATTTTAATTTTAATAATATTTGTATTTGTATTAACACTTTCGCCAGGCGGTGGTGGCGCACGCCTTTAATCCCAGCACTTGGGAGGCAGAGGCAGGTGGATCTCTGAGTTTGAGAGTTCGAGGCCAGCCTGGTCTACAGAGTGAGTTCCAGGACAGCCAGGGAACTACACAGAGAAACCCTGTCTTGAAAAAACCAAAAAAAAAAAAAAACTTTCACACATTTAAACAATGTGATTGGACTATATCCATTCATCAATGTCTTCCTCCAGCTCCCCCTAGCATTCTCCTGTCCCCTCCACACACACCGATCTCCATCCCAGCATCAGGACCTCTCCTTTTGTTCTTGTCATTGTTGCTGTGACCGGTAACCCCTGCATTGAATTAGTGCTGCCCATAGACATGTGGGTGTGGGGCCATCCACTGAGGCTTGGACACCTGCCTGCAGCCGTATCAGCAGACAGTGCATCTCCCTCCCTCAGCAACCACACTGTGAATAACTTCTCTCCAGAAGGTGTGGCCTTGGGGGCTCCTTTCCCTAAATCTCAGAGGGGACGCTTTATAATGAGAAAGAAGTTATGGTATTACATTAATACATTTTTAAATGTTTCGATTGTCTATTCTTGTGAAGCGGATGAAGCGTCAGGAAGGTTGTATGCTGCGTGAAGTATAAAACAGTATGCTCTCATTCCCATGTGTTCCAGCCCTGCTACATAACAACAGTAAAACACTCGAGTCCCGGAGTAAGTAAGCACCTATCTGGCTCAGAATCTTGCCTCTGCCACCTAATGCCTGTATAACCCGAGCCAAGTTACTAAGCCTATGATAGCTTTTTCTTTTTTACATCTTTTGAGTCACCTGTCAAATTCATTATTTTCTTGCCCCAAGCAATTTTTGTCCTTTCCACTGTAAGTCACACCGGTCTGTACCCCTACTTAATTTTATTATGATCTGTTGAGAAAGTCCCAGTTGCCAAGGCGGAGGAGACAGATTTCTCCTCCGGGGACGGGAGCTCCTGTGAATTTGTTACCTTTTCTTTCCAGTCTACATTTAGTTAATCTTTCTAAATCCCATACAGAGTGATGGAGGGGGGAATTATGTCTTTGCAAGCTCCCTAGAGGTTATTAACAGATCTGCCTTGGCCTCTGGTGACGGAGTCACAGAAAGTAGTCAGACAGAGAAGGGATTTTGTGTGGAAGGGGGTGGGGGTGAAGGTAGCGGTGGGGTGGGGGGTGTCCTGTCTGGTTGTGGTTTTGGTTTGCTTCACATTCGCTTTGTCATGAGATGCATAGCCCTTCCCACTCCACTCCCCCGCATCCCCACCGGGGGGGGCGGGGGGGGGAAGGCACAACTATTTAATACTTAACATTTTTGTCCTGTACAATGTGAATAGACTTGAAATTGACCCAAAAAATTTTAAAGTAAAGCATTTAGGGCCTAGCTGCTAGGTTGTCATTCTGACTTTAGTTATATTCAGAGTTGTCTCTGGACAAAGCTGAAGCTAGGCAGCGGCTCCTCCCGGCCTTTTATTTTGAACCGTTTGCTTGCCTCCCTGAAACCTTCTACACAGTTCTATAAGCAATGCAGTCTGCCCTCACCGCAAGTGCGCATGCCCCACAGCCAGCGGCCTCCAGGACGCCATCCTACAAATCCCCCTGCATTTGGGAACCTCTCGCATTATAACATTTTCCCCCAATCTAGTTATCAAAACTCATTTTTTTCTTCTTTTTATAATGTTAACTGCACTGATGTTTTGCCTCCATGTGTGTCTGTGTGAAGGTGTCAGCTTCCCTGGAACTGGGATGACAGATAGCTGTGAATTGCCATGGAGGTGTTGGGAGTTGAACCCATGGCCTCTGGAAGAGTGCTCCGAACCATTTCTCTAGCCCAAATCTAATTTTCTTAACATGAGACTCTGCTCTCCATTAGCTGCCATAGCAGGAAAGAACCAATAAGCCTGCGTTCACTACGTGGGAGTGTTAACTGCTGACGATGACTGAGAGATTATAAGTGTTGGTTACACGTGGGCAGAGAGTAGAGAGACCGGAGGCAGGGAAGCTTTCTTGTCACTTCGTTCCTTGCAGGTTCTTCCCATTTGTCACCTCTGAGAAATGTCATCCCTGGGCTGAAATGTCTTCAGAATAGTGGAGAAAGTTACGCATGCAGGCAGCTATATAAATATGGGATCATGCCCTGATTGTGGCTCATTGTGCTGTGAACCTAAAAATTCTACAAACAAACAAAAAACTATTCTTCTGCTTTTCAGAACCTTCTCAATGTACATACTATATTTCAATTTCTTAGCATAGTCTTGGCAAAGCTGACTATGTAGCTTAACTGAATAGCAATAAAATAAAAAGAACACTGTTTGTGTGTTTATCATGCAGCAAGCAATATTCTGAGTATCGTCTGTATTTCAATCATATTTAATTCTCTAACAACCCTAAGAGGTAAATATTATTGTTAGATCAAAACAATTTGCTGTGCTAGAGGCAGAATTACGCAGTCCACATCTCTGGCAAAGACAGGCCCTTTCCAGGTGCATATAGCCTCACATGCAAAGATCCCCATACTTAGGCCAGTGGGTGGTAAGACAGGTCTTTAATTCTAGCATTTGGGAGTCAGAGGCAAGAAAGGTCTCTGGGAGTTGGAGGCTAACCTGGTCTGCATAGTAAGATCCAGGCCAGATCCCATCTTAAAAGCAAAGCAAAAAAGCACACAAGAATATATTCTTCACAGGTCCCATATGGAATTTCTGAGTGAGATGAAGGCTAGTGTATCAGTAATGTTTTTTATAATAATAAAGCTGGCAGAAGCGATTTAAGAGAGAAAGCATTTATTTTTGCTCACGGTTTCAGGAGACACAATCCATCCCAGTGGGAGACTTGACAGTAGGAGCAGCTCCCTGTACAATATAAGAGTGGAAGCCGGGCCAAGCCATAACCGTAAGGTCTGCTCTCTAGTGACACACTTTCTTCCCTGAGGGTGTGCCTCCTAAAGCTTCTAAAACACTATCCCCCCCAACAGCTCCACCAACTGGAGAGCAAGTAGTCAAACACATGCATGGGAGAAGGACATTCACGAGTCCAGGTTATGAGGAGGTGGCCATTTCACTTCAGTATGGGAGCTCTGAGAGTTCAAACCCAATTTGACCCACATCTGACTTTACCCCTTTCCTCTGCCCTATCTTGCTCTTGCACCTCCGCCCCCACTGCTGATCTTTAATAAGCACCCTGTAGCCCAAGCTGTCTCAGCATGGCTTCTGGAGAAGCCAGCCTATAGCTCTTGCCAACAGCCATGCAGCAGATTAATCTGCTGTTGCTAAGCACTGCAATATGTTTTTTTTCCAACTACAGAAACCAGTCTAGAACTTTCCTGTATCAATGGTTAAAATGAGTATGCTGAGGAATAGTTGTGATTTTTCCTCAATTTTTATGATAGCTTTGTTGAGCTGTAATGCATATACCCTATAATCCTTTTTTTTTTCAGTGTATTACACACGCATTCTTAGCACATGTGCAAGGTTGTGAAATCCTCACTGTTGCAGAATTCTGGGCTATCTCAACACACCCAAGAGCAACCTTGTACCAGACAGCAGTCATCGTCTCATTTGGCTTCGATGTTGGTCTTCCTCAATGTTGATTTGTGAACTTAGTCTGTTCTTGAGAGGTATGAATGTTATCCACAACAAAGACAAAGCTTTCCTAAGTTTTCCCTCCTTCAAAGTATCAAATCCATATGCATAGCCCAATTCTTGCTTGGAAATCTAGCTCCTAAGGATTTAAACTTTTATAAAAATAATAATAATCAAAGATGGTGGGAAAATAAAATAATTTGCTAAAGTGTGGTTTATAAAACTAAAAACACTGGAAACAAGTTTTGTTCGTTGTGGGTAGTTGGCTGACTAAATCACGCCACATCACGAAAGGCAATATTATGCGTCCTCTGGAGACTAAATAGCAACAAGGAAAATGGTATAATGTTAAACAGAAAATCAGAATATAAAATTGCATCTACAATATGTAAAATATGTACATATGGATGCATAAGGATTGAAAGGAAATGGAGAAAAATGGAAACAGTTGTTGCAACAGGATGTTGGAGCCGTTAATTATCTTCATTCTTCTGGGTTCTTTTATTATTGTCAGAGTGTGTTTTTTTACAATAAAGTAGAATGGGAAGGAAATATGCATAGACGTATTCTTGCCAGTAAACCTCACAACAGGCAGTGGTGAAATACACACTGCTCTGAACTCTTGTTAAAAGCAGGACTTTGAGTCCTGTGGACTCGGATTCTCCTTGTGACTCCGATCATTCTGAGATGTGACATTGGGCAATAGCCTGATTCTATAAACCAAACTTTCCACAGCCTATCACAGAGCCTAATCATATGATCTACCTCACGGGACTGTTGTGGAGCTGGAGATAGCGGTGCCTAGCAACACTTAATAGAGGGCAGCTGCTGTTATTTTTGGTGTGGGTAATGGTGCTGAGAGCAATGACAGTGCGACTGACACGAGGATGGGGACTAGAGGACAGAAGTTGACATTTACGAGAGGACCTGGAACACTGAAAATGTTGAATGGGAGCCTAATTTAATACTGAATGCACAGGTGGGGGACTTTCCATCACTTCTTTTGATTGATCCTTCTAACGGAGGCCAAGTGGCCATCGCTTGAGAGGACTGTTATAGTTGGGGGTAGGATCTTTTCTGTGCCTATAGCACGCTCAGTCATTGGTGGCCTGGTTGAAAACCTTATCCTCAAGGATAAGCCTCAAGCCCTGCTAGATCTGCATGACTCATTCTATGAATGAACACAAAGGCCTATTAACCTTTCTCCTTGTGTAATTCGTGATGTTGTCATCATCGGTAACAAAGAGTAAGTGTACTAAGGATTCCTGCTTACCTTTTCGTCTTCCCTATTTGTAAGGAGGAGCTGTAGTCTCCTCCAAGGAGACTCTGTCCCTCCTTGGCACACAGACCACCAGCCCAGGCTTCCCTGTCTTTCAAGAAGTCTTGGTCTTTTCCCTTTACACCACGTTCAGCACATCCCCTCCTTTTAACAGCATATAAATATAACATGGACCATCCTAGTAAGCATCCCCAGTCTCTATATGCTCACTCATCGTTCTAAATAAAGCCTAGTTTCCCTGCTTCTCTATTAGAATAGCAGAATTCTGAAACAATGAAGCTGGATGATGGGAATATTGCATATTATTATTGGTATATTTTTAATATTGGAAAAGGCTATTGAGGTATATATAATTGCCATTCAGTAAACTGTGTATCTCATGTGCCCAGTCTCCTTAGTACTGCTGTGTTCAGTATACCTATGAAACCATCATCAAAATAATCTAAGTAATAACTCTAGATTATACACTTGAAAGCTGCTAGTCTCCCTTTGAAATTCTTTTCTCCTCTTCTACCTACCCTAGGGTTTTTAAAACTATACTCACATGTATATTGGCTTGTTTGTATAAGACAGGGTCTTATGTTGCCTAAATTGGCCTCAAGTTTGTAGGTTCGAGCAAGTCTTGCCTTAGCTTCCTGCATAGGTGCAATTATGGATTCAGAACGCCACTGTATTCTGACTCCTTTTCTAAAACACTTCATAAAGTTAAATTCTTCAGGGTGTACTCTTTCCTTTCATTTGTCTTCTTTCACAACGTAGTAATTCTGAGATCTGAGACTCACCCGTGTGGTAGCAGCACAAGCAGCCCATTCTTCTTTATGGTGCAATATTACTTGTACTAAAGTTTGTTTATCCAGTCACGTGTTGATGAGCACTTGGGTTATTGCCAAGTTGGGGCTGTTACAAATAAAGCTGTTATGAGCATCGTGACCATGTCTCCCTACAGACATATGCTTTCATTTTTCCAGGGGACCCCCTCAAATGGGATGAATAGATTATTCTGCAGGTGTCCATTTAAATTTTTAGGAAACAGAAAAGCTGCATTCCAGGGTACTTGTGTGATTCTACGTTCCCACCAGCAGTGTGTGAGTTCCAGATTCCCCACACCCCAATCAAAGCTTGGCATATGGTCAAGCTCTTTATTTTTACCATGCCTATAAGTGTGGTTTCCCAGTGTGGTTTTTTTTTATTTGCATTTCCTCACTGACTAATGAAGTTGAGCAGTTTTTAACATGCCTTCTTGCCATTCACAAACTTTCTTTGATGATGATTTTGTTCAGATCTTTTGCAGGTTAAAAAAAAACTGAGTCACTTTTCTGTTGATGAATTGTGAGAGTTTTTAAAAAGAATTATGGATGTAATTCCTTTATGGGATATACAGTTTTCAAATACCTTCACTAAGTTGGTTTGTTCCCTTAACAACATATCTTAAAACCCAGTTTTAATTTGGTAAGTTCAGTTTATCAATTTTATGCATACTGCTTGTATATATTGATATCAAATGTTGTTTCTATAGTTTGACAATTATTTCTTTGTTTGTTTGTTTGCTTGCTTGCTTGCTTTGGGGAGCATGCCACTGTGTGTATGGTGGTCTGAGGACAATTTACAGGGCTTTGTTCTCTCCTTCCACTATGTGAGTCCTAGAGATTATAGCAGCAAGTAGTTTTCCACATCTGGTTGAGCATCTGGCTGTCACTTCCATAAGTTTTACAGAGTCAGGCTTTACATAGAAATCTGTAATCTCTTTAAATTAATTGTTATATATTATATAAAGTATAGACTAAAATTATTCAGGAGCATTGAGAGAGGTATATGGAAGGGTTTGGAGGGAGGAAAGGGAAGAGAAAATATAATTAAAATGTAACCTCAAAAATAAGCAAAAACTTATAACTTTTTTTCAGCATACCTATGCCCAGTTGCCCTGGTGTCATTGGGCAAAACAATTGTCCTTTCACCACAGAATTCTCTTTGCACCTTTGTCAAAAACCAAGTGTGTATTGTGTCCGTAGATACTTCTGGTCTCTCCACCCATCACTAGGCACTGTCCTCATCTTAGTTACAGCATGCCACTATAATGGCCATTGAAAGTGAGTAGAGTTAGGCCTCCAACCAAGTATTCTTCAATTTTCAAATTATTTTTATTTTTCTAGGCCCTTTTATGATTTTATCCATGTGATTTTTAGAATCAGTTAGAACATGCTGCCATGTTCCAACCTTGATGATAATGGACTGAACCTCTGAACCTGTAAGCCAGCCCCAATGAAATGTTGTCCTTATAAGACTTGCCTTGGTCATGGTATCTCTTCACAGCAGTAAAACTCTATCTAAGACAATATGTAAATTTATCTTTCTAACTATTAGCATTTTTATTGCTTTCTTTCAGCATCTACACATTATCCCACTGTTTTGTTGCTTGTATTGTTTCTAGTAAAGAATCTGTTGCTAAGTCATCTTTCCTCTTTTTGATGTGTTTTAAAATTTGCCCTCTTGATCACTTGATCACTGGCTTTGGAGTTCCTGTTCACTTCTGATTAATATTGCTCCTTCATGTAAGTGTTACTCCAGCCCTCTGTTTATGTGGTGTGTATATTAGGTCACTTGACACTGCTCCGAGTGTTACTGGTACACTACTCTTTTGAAAATTATCATGTGGGTCTTATTTTAGATTTTTCGTTTTTAAAATTTGATTACATTTTATTTATTTTGTGTGCGGTGGATGTGCATATGGAGGCCAGAGGAGAACTTGCAGAGCCTCCTCTCTGCTATCACAGGGATCCTGGGAATTGAGTCCTGGGTTATCAGGTCTGGTGGCAGGGTTCCCATCTAACGTGACAGGACTCTTCAAGAGCATTAAATAAATAAAACTCACAGAAAGAAACATAGATAGAAACTTTCTGCCCTTGTCTTACACCTAACACATCAAAAAAAAAAAAGTGGTTTGGATAAGAATGGGTCTTATTGGCATATAGATTTGAATGCTTAGTCACCAGGGAGTGGCACTGTTTGAAAGGGTTAAAAGGATTAGGATGTGTGGCTTTGTTGGAGGAACTGAGTCACTTGTGGTAGGTTTTTAGGCTTCAAAAGTGCAAACCAGGCTGGATGTCTCTCAGCCATCAGATCAGGATGTAGTTCTTTACACTTCTCCAGCACCGTCCCTGCCATGACAACAATGGACTAAGGCTCTGAAACTGTAAGCAATCCCCCAGTTAAATGCTTTCTTTTATAAGAGTTGCTGTGGCTATGGTGTCTCTTCGTAACAATAGAACAGTGGCTAAGATATCAGACATCAGAAGGAAACAAATTTAAGTTTAAGCGAAGCATGGTGGCACAGGCCTATAATTCCAGCACTCTGGAGGCTGAGGTAAGAGTATCACCACAAATTCTCAAGGCCAGCCTGGACCACAGAATGAGACCCTGTCTCAAAAAAATTAATGAATGGGAATCTTTTGATGGGCATGATCAGAGAGGTGAAAAGACAACTGATAAAATTGGGGGAAGATATAGAACAGCAAATCATGGAAGTAACAAACGTCAAGTATCAAGAATGTCAAAACAACCCTGATGATAACTGTAGGGTTAAAATCTAGAATGTGGGGCCTGGAGCACAGCTCAGGAGTTAAGTTCTTACTGCTCCTGAATAGCCCAGGTTTAGTTCCAGCACCCAGGCCTGTAAGGCAGCTCACGGCCACCTGTACCTGCAGTGCTAAGGATATCTGCTGATCTCTCTGGGCCTCCATGGTCACCTCCATGCATGTGATTCACAGTCACTCACACAGGTGCATACACACCAATTAAGTAAATAAATCCTTAAGAGCAGCATAACCCAATTAAAATATACAAAGGCTTTTTGTTATTTAGTTTATTTGTACTGCCGTAGAAGATAGGGCAGTTTATAATGAAGAGAAATTTATATATACATTCACAGCCCTAGAAGTGGGAGCTCCAACATTAAGGGTTCAGCATCTGGCAAGGGCTTTCTGGTCATATCCTCCCATAGTGAAGGGGCAAAAAGAGGGAAAGATGAACAGCACTCAGCGTCTCCTTTCATAGAACTCACTCCCCAATAACAATAATCCATTCATGAGTGCCAGTCCCTCTTAAAGGTCCCACATCCTTTAACATAGCCACACCAGGGAGCACGTTTCTAATAACAAGCTTTGGGAGATACAGTCATTCACCTTAGATTTGAATAGACATTTTCCATATACACACATAAACAGATAACCAAGAAGCACATAAAAAGACATTTAATTTCGTTATGTATTAGGGGAATAGAAATAAAAATAATAAGGAAATGGTACTTCACACATGCTCAGTGGTTATAGTTTATAAATAAAGGGATCTTACTGAGGATGTAGAAAAATCAGAACACTTACATATAGCTGATACAAACCAAAACTTAAGTATTGAGTTACTATATGATTTATCAACCCTATATGTAGCTCAAGAGAAATAAATACATATATTCTCATACAATAAAAAAAGCCCTGTACACAAGCACTCATGGCAGTATTACTCATAACACCCCTAAGTGGAAATGATCCTAATTCCCATCAATGGATCAACTGGTTTTAAAAAAATGTGGCACACTCTTACAAAGAAATGTCAAAATATATTCTCCAGAACTGAAAGCAATTAAATACTAATAAGTGGATGATCTTTGAAAACAGTGTGTAATGTGGAAGAAACCAAACACACAAATGCACATATTTTTATGTGAGCCTATTTATATGAAATATTCAGAATTGGGTAGATCATAGAGATAGAAAGTAGATTAGTGATCTCTAGGGCCTAGAAGACAATTGGGAGTGACTACAGATATAGTCTGCTAAGGGGGGGGTGGTTATTTTGTGGGGTAATTAATGTTCTGGAGTTAGATTGTTGAAGGCTGCAAGATCCTTGTGCATATGAAAACCACTGGACTGTATATTTTGTAAGGATAAATCTTATAGTATGTGCAATGTATTTCATTTCAAAAACAAAGCTCAAGCCAATACACAAGACCTCCAGTGAACCTCCGCTACACTTAACATACAATTCTTTGGAACCTATGAGACTCTGGCTCTAGGCTCCCCCTGGTCTGCCCTTCCTCACCATTCCTCTGATCTCTCTCTGCTCCCCAACTACTCTGTCCTCCCTGTTGTGGGCTTGCCACTGCTCACCATCTTCACAGACCCTTTACCTGAGATTTTCTTCCCCACAAGCACTGCCTACCTGACATCCTTACTTTATCCTGGAATCTTTCAACAGCCACATCTCCTCAGAAACCTCTCCCTGGCATTCTGTCTGGGATGAAAACACCAACTTCTCTTGCCCCAGATTCTGCATTATTCTGCTCCCTAACACTGACCACTCCCTGCCTCTGTATGATTTATTCATGTGGCCCCTTTCTGTCTCTCACTAGGACATAGACTCTACGAGGGACGGAGCTTCCCTTGCTTTTTTGTACTGCTGTGTTCTAACTTATGTTCATCCAGGAGACGTGACACACATGCAGTATTTCCTCGTTGGGTTGAAAATACTTGTCAATATAAAATAAATGTTAGAAAACACTATCATTCATATTCATATTCACACAATGTGCCTACCTAAAAAGTATCCTAGAGGGAAAGAAGTAAGGTATCAGAGCCTGTGTGAACATTAGGTGACAAATTACCTCATGTAACAGGATGCAACAGTAAGACTCTGAACATCCACCTGAGGGGGGGGAGGCTAAAATGTTCACTTATTGGAAAGGACAAAATTTTAACTATCTTGAAACTCTGAAAGAAAAAGAGCCTAAGGAATCAAAACATGAGGGGACGGGGACACACACACACACACACAACCAAGAAAATGCTGGCTTATGAAAAATATGTCTGGTAAGAATGCAGAAAAAATAGTTTTGAAAAAATCCTTCCAAAAACTGAGGTCATGGGTTAGGTGGGAACGAGAACCCAGAGCCAGGGAAGAGGCAGGAATCTTGGAGATTTACCCAAATAATGACCTCAGCTGACACAGCCCAAGAATGAAAAGAGCAAGGTTTAAACAGAGCCTGGGGTCTTTCTTTCTTCCTCCACCACCATATTAAGAAACTGATAGTCAGGCAAGGGTAATGGTTCAATTAATTAGGTGCTTGAGGCTCAACCCTGATGACCTGAATTCCACTCCCAGCAATACAAAAAACGCCTGGCATGCTAATATGTGCTTACAGTCCCAGTGTTGGAGAAGTGGAAACAAACAGATCCCTGAGGCTCACTTCCCAGCCAACCTAGCACAGCTGGTGAGCCCCAGATTCCAGTGGGAAACCCTGTTTCAAAACACAGAGTGGACAGCTCCCAAAGAACAACTGACCTCTGGCCCCCATACATATCTGCACACATGGACGCTCACGTGACCCCCACACACACAAACTGCAGGGCATAATCACAACACTCCTCCTTTTACAAACATCCCAATTTCATGTGGGTGGCACCCTGTGAGAGTGTATAATGACCTAAGGCTGTGAAACAATAATAACAAAGTGAGGTTTCCAACTGTCCTGTGAATTGTGACTTAGTAGCAAGGACAATGGTTTAGACAATCTACATTTAAATCAAAACACAGTAACGGAGTTAAGAGTTGTAGTCAAATGCACTTGTTAGGATATATTGAAATCTTTCAGTGCCTTAGACAGAGTCTCAGGTACTTTCTACATTCAAAAATTACACACACACATACACACACACACACACACACACACACACACACACACACACACCAGCAATCACTGTTTTATTATGAACCTGTTGAAAACTAAACACACAGGACAGCAAAGAATAATCCATTGTTTTCCACTTGGGAAACAAACAGCTCCAAGCCATGAGAGTTTCCCGACGCCATTTCTAACTTTTGGGCAAGAAATTATGTCTTAATGAAAGAAGAACAAAGTGCTCATGGTCCCATCCTTAAGTCCAGTGTCTTAAACCTGTTCCATTCGAAAGAATGCTGCTCTCAATTTCATGGTCCTTCCTCAGGATAGAAGTAGCCTTGAGTCAAAAACAAACAAACAACAGCTGGTAATGGGAGAGTCTGGCGTTTGTAGACTATGATGTTCCTTCTACTTCTAACAGAGCAAAGCAAATCAAAGAAGCAACAAACACAGCTCACAAAGCCTGGGCCAACTGGCTACATTTTCACAATCTGCCCACACCTTAAACAAACACGAAACATTGTAACCAGCTATAGTCAGAACTGGAAAGAGAAAAGCCTCAACCCACAACCTACCTCTCTCCTTGATTATTGTTCCTCGTAAGATCAGGCATGACATCAGAAGCTGACCAAGTGTTAAAAGGACCTTTTTCAGAATGGGTATTTTTTTTCTGGCAAACACCCAGCCCACAGATCAGGAGAAGTATATTATTAAGACGCAATCAATACTGAAGGGTTTGAAGCCTAGAAATTATACTGATACGTGAGCAACAAGCAAGAATAATCAGATTCACTGTGAGTGTACAGTCCTTTGGATCTTTTTAAAAAGTCATTTAGCTGTTCATGGTCATAATTATGATGTTGGGTCAGAGTACCAAGTCTCTTATTGGCCAAAGCAACAGACTCAGAAGAATAAAAGAATCCTAGGGGGCAGAACATCTGCCGCAAAGAATGCGCTTTTACTCTCATGGGTCCATAGGAAGCCATGAATGGAGGCTCTGACCTGGAACCAACTAACTCTACGCTTAAAGTGGAAGCTCAGGGCAGACTGAAAGGTTCAGTCAATTAATCATTTTTATGGGGGCTATACACAGAAAGGTGTCCATTCTGTTTGAAACAATAGGACGCCGAATTAAAATGAGTGTTCTCAGACACTGTACAGAGCAAAGTTTCAGCACACCAACCTCCTCACAGGCCAGACTTTGACATCCAATAATTTCACTTCAGTGATTCGTGTAAATATCCCACGTTGATAATGGACAACAATTGCAATGGTAACAGTCACCTTTCAACAGATGCTCGCAAGAAGCCCAAGCCCTGGGGGCATCCCATGATTCAACACTTCACAACTGGGACAAGCTAATGTGCTAAGCAGTATTATTTCCACTTTACAGGTACAGAAATTAAAGCTCAGGGAGACAGGGAGCCTGTCAAAGTCACATAGCTAAGAAAGACAATGAAGCAAACTCACACTCCAATGAAATTATGCTACTTTAAGCTCTTCAATAGCAAACTATAAGCCCCAATTTGTAGTCCATCTATTCCTCTCTCTCTCCTCCTCCTTGGCTATTCAGGGGTACCATATGATGAACTCTGGCTCTTCATCCATCCATCAAATATATACTGAGCTCTCACCTGAATACTTCCTTCAACCCTTTGACTGTTCTATATCCTATGTGCTAAGAATCCATTAATGAACAGCATAGACAAGACTCCTACTCTACCCGATGGAATTAAAATTCTAGAAAAGGAGGAAAGACGATAAACAGAAGAAACAAGAAATACAGCAACAATACAAAGGTAAGTAATGAGGAAAACGGTGGAGGGGGAAGACAGATACCAAGTGTAAAGCTACACAAAAACACAATTTTGAGGGTTATGAAAGCATGCTGTTAGAGCAAAGACTTTGAGAGGTAGCAGGTTTTTGTGTCTCAACTGGGGTACAGTGTGCCATTTGTTAATCAAACATTAATGTGGGTGTTTCTTTGAGGGTATTTTGAAGATGTAGTTAACATGATTGTGGGGGTTAAGAAATACATATATCTTGACTCTAAGTAGTGACAATCCTCAACCATGTGAGTAGGACTCAAGAAATCAGCTGAAAGGCTTAATGACAGAATCAAAATCAGGTTTCCCTGAGGAAGAAATCCCACCTCAAGAGCCCAACATCAGCTTTTACCTTAGAGCAGTTCTTAACCTGTGGGTCACAAACCCTGTGAGGGTCCAGCAACCCTTTCTCAGGGTCGCTTATCAAATATCCTGCGTACCAGATATTACCGTTATGATTCATAACAGTAGCAAGATTGCAGTTATAAAGTAATAATGAAAATGGCTTTATGTTTGGGGTCACTATAACACAAGGAGCTGTAATTAAGGAGTCACAGCATTAGGAACATTAAAAGCCACTGACTTAAGAGTTTCTAGCTTATGTGCCTGCCCTACAGATTTCAGACTCTCCAGTCCCAACAATTATATATGACACTTCCTAGTATTTTTTCAATTATATATGTATATGCAACTAAACATACATTCCATGTACCAAACATGCATAAGTATGTATACACACACACACACAGATAGACAGACAGATAGATATAGAGATGGATAGATAGATAGATAGATAGATAGATAGATAGATATGTGTATATACATATATATTTCTTACTCGTTTTATTTTGGTGGAGAACTCTCACAGATGCATAGAGTAAGTACTTAGCACAAGGAACATAAAAGCAAAAGCACAATGTATTAGATGTTAAGATGCCAAAAGACAGCCATGACCAAGTCAGATGTGACTCCAACAAGCCTGAAGCTCACAGACCAAACATAGGTACTGATAACTGACTTGTCTTCTCCAAAATCTTCAGGCCCTTCCTAGATTCATTTGCTTCACTCACAACCCTGAGCTCATGATCAATATTGTTTTGTTTTGTTTTGTGACAAGGTTTCTCTGTGTAGCTCTGACTATCCTGGAACTCACTCTATAGACTAGGCTGGCCTTGAACTCATGGAGATCTGCCTGACTCCGCCTCTGCTAGAATTAAAAGTGGGTTCAACAACCAATCCGCTTTCATCAATGTTTCAACTTTTCATTTTTATGTTTTCATCATGTGTTTCTGCCAATGAGTACAGTGGTCAGAAGAGGATGAAGATCCCCTGAAACTGGAGCTACAAAATGGACCTGAACCAGAGTCCTCTACAAGAGCAACAAGTGCTCTCAACCAGAGTCATCTCGCTAACCTTTATATCTTAACTAGCATTTCTAGTTACCCTGACCTCTTATTACACAGTCCATATTAGTTTTATTATCACCATCATCATCATCGGTATCATTACTATCATTGTTACCATCTCAATTTTAGGGTGTTCATGGAGCTTGTCTACAGGTCTTCTTTTGAGTTGCTTTCACAAAACTATCAAGTACGAAGAAGGGTAATATCCTGTTTTACAGAGGAAGTAACAGCAACTCACAGAGGTAACCTAACCTGCAAGAGACTCCAGAATCAACAAATGAGGACATGCATCTTAGCCCCCGACCCATCTGTTTCTTCTACAGTGTCTTTCTATAAAGAAATGCATGCCCACTTTTGAGTCACTTTTTTTTTTAACTTTTTTAAGTATGCTAGGCATACTCTACCACTGAGCCCACCACAATCACCCTTTAGCCCATTTCAATCTGAATTGGATGGAAATTGTTCCCTAGAGATTACACCACACCCACACACACCACACACACACACACACACACACACACACACACACACACACACACACTTTCAGTTTTCTCTAAGTAAGTAGTATTTTCAAGACACATTAGCAGTAATAGGTTTTAAAAGATTAGAAAAATAAGGATACCAGGCCAACACTGACAAAGAACTAAGTCCTTAGAAACACCTGTTAAAGAAAGCACCCACACGTTTGCAGAACAACTTATCTGACAATTTATCTATAGTATTCTTATTTTTCACTAAAATGTCTGTGATTTAAAGGGGTGGGGGAGAGAAAAGAAAGGAAATGGTCACTAAGCCACTATAACTCAGGATTGCCGGCCTGTCTCACTGATGATCTCTGACAAGTCAAAGGACACGACTGAATGACAAGAGCAACAGCCAACCACCTGTAAGAGGACTCCTTGAAGGCGGTGCCAGAGCCTCTCTCTCTCCTAGAGAGCAAAGTCTGTGCACACCAGAAAACGAGACGATATCGCCCTATTATGTCTTGCCGTCCCACTCTCCGCCCAAGAAAATACAAGGTAGTCCCAGTGACTTCCCAAGAAGCCCTTAAATCCAGTAGTCAGCAAGGTTACAAACGCTCCGGAAGCCCTTCCCAGGAAGTAAGGCTGCGCAGGCGGCGACACAGTGCATCCTGGGAGATGTAGTCCACACTTGTGGCGCGCAGACGCAATGGAAATGTAAGGGAGATGAGCAGAGCCCTGTTAGATTATAGCTTTTCATTAATGTTGTACGTTAAAAGTGTCAGAAAGTGAGGTAATGAGGTCTAGCGGCCTCGTTTCATACCACAAGGACAATCTATGGGTTCCTGCTAGACAGGAAGACTCGGTTTGGGAAGACAGTCCCTATCTAGTGGATCTGAAATAGATTGAGATAGCCCCCAAGTGGACAGTGAGGAGAAGCCATATTTATGCTATCTACAAACAGGTAGTTAAATCCAGGGAAGCAAGTCTTCCAAGGAGAGAAAGAACACACATCAGGTCCACTCTCCTTGAAATATAAGGACGCTATTGCAAATGGGGCCAGGGTACCAAAATCAAGATTAAAAAGCCACAATCTCTCATCATATAATTCGATATGTAGACTAGTAAATAAAGTACCATCTGGAAACTTATCCAGAAGAATGTTAAGATTAAGTTTTGGATCAAAAGATTACATTTCTGTGTTTCATGCAGTTTATTATTTGAAGGATAAAGAATCCCTTTTTGGTAGAACACTTCAAATGTAAAGCAAAGCATGCAGAATATATATTTTATACACTGGATATTTTCTACCAGGTTACATGAACATAATTTAGACTCTCTCTTTCTCTCCCTCCCTCTCTCCATCCCTCCCTCCACTCCCCTTCTCTTCTTCCCTCCCTCTTTTTATTTTTCAAAAGGAACAACACAGGAAAAAAAATTCTTTACAACGTGAATTCTAATTGTTTGTTGATAACACTTGAACTATTAAAGATTTGTTAATACTATGTTTGTACTTTATGAGTTTGCTTAACTTGTTCATTATTTCTCGTAGAATTTTTATAGATCCTTTAGGATAGTTTTTTAATATGGACAACTATGTCATCTTCAAACATAGTCTTATTTTTTTATTTTCCAGCGTGTGTGTTTTATATACTTTATTGTGTTATTGTGATAGGACAACTCACATCGTATGGAACAGAAGTGAGAGAAGTCACTGCTGGCTTCTTCCTCTGATATAAGAGAAAGCCATTCAGACTTTTGACAGCAGACATGCTGTTAACTATGGGTTTGTTGTTATTTGTTTCTCTATGTGTTTCTTTTCTTCTACAGATATCCTAGGATTTTTCACTCTATTTTTAGGTTTCCGAAAGTTACCGTGTATAAAGGCTAAGCTTTGTCATATTCTTTATATTTTTCTTTTACTTGAAATGATGGTATGCTTTTTGGGTTGTTTTTGTTGTTGGTAGCATTGATGTTGATTGACACGCTTAGATACTGCTTGGTTTTTCAGAGTTCAAATGGGTCTTTCATTCCTAGGTCGAACACAGGGTAATGTTATTCTCATAAAATGAATTAGAAGATACTCCCTCCTCTTCCCTTTCTTTTAGTAGTTTATGTAAACTTTATATTATTCTTTCTCTGTTGATGCCATGGTTACTTTCATGTATCAATTTGGCCAGGCCACAGGACCGATATATTTGGTCAAATGTTATAAATGTTTCTATGAAGGGTTGTTTTGTTTTGTTTTTTGACTCTCTGCAGAAGTTTAATATGTTACCTAAGATTAGGGATTTTTTTTGAGAGAGAGAGAGAGAGAGAGAGAGAGAGAGAGAGAGAGAGAGAGAGA
>NW_021620984.1:7830431-7832467 GCF_004785775.1 Grammomys surdaster
AGAGAGAGAGAGAGAGAGAGAGAGAGAGAGAGAGAGAGAGAGAGAGATTCATAATTTAGTTCTGGGTGATCTAAGCAAATCAGGCTGCCCTCAAACTGACAAAGATATACCTGCCTCTGTTTCCTGAGTGCTGGGATTAAAGACATGTGTCACCATGGGCAGGCCTAAAGTGTGAAGCTTTTAAGGTGAAAGATTTTCATCTACTATGTGGTCAGGTTTTCGTCTATTTAGTTGGTTTTTTGTTTGGTTGTTTCTTTGTTTTGGTTTTGGGAGTTTTGTTTTGTTTGTTTATTTTGTTTTGTTTCGTTTCTTTGGTCAACTGAACACAAGCCAGAGTCAATCAGGGAATAGGAAACCTCAGCTGAGAATATGCCCCTATCAGATTGTCCCGTAGGCAAGGCTGGGAAGTGTTGATTGATATGGGGAGGCAGCACACTTTGTGGTCCAGGGCAAGTTGTTCAAGCCATGAAGAACACGCCAGTTAGCAGCACTCCTTCTTGGTTCTGCCCTGACTTTCCTCAATGATTTACCAAGACCTGTAAGCCAAAGGAAGTCTTTCCTCTCCAAGTTGGTTTTTGTCAGTGTTAAGGTCTAGGTAACTTATTAAGGCCTAGATGGAATGTTAAAGCCTAGGTAGAGTGTTAAGGCCTAGATAACTGTTAGCTGGCCTGGCTAACCTACCATGCTAAGGAAAGTTTCTCATATGTTTCTGCTGTTACTAGGAAACTTTCTAATGTCAAGTTGATTACATATTCTGTTATGTTCTGTGCTCGAGGAAACCACTCACGATAGAAGACAGTAGAACTGTTTTGTATAGTTACCCACAATAAGCTTGGACCCGAACCAACCACCCAACAGTACTTCCTGCACCTGTGTATAACTTTTATGGTCTTTGCCTTTACAAGCTGCCCCTGGGATGGTCCCCAGCATAAGAGAGACATCTGCACCAATGTAAGAAACTATTTGAAATAAGTCTTCCATTTTGAGCAGTAGTCGAGTACAGTTCAAGTTCCCAAGACCTCCCTGGGAACTGACATCCTACTTGGCAGAAAGAGACATGTACTTGGGTAACTGACATCCTGGTTGGCAAGTTAAGACATGAATGTTAGACAGTTCCCATCCCGATAGACAAGTTAAGACATGAATATTAGACAAGCCAAGTCCCCTGCCACAGTAGAATACCCCAACCAATGGGAGCAGGATGAATGAACAACAAAGACATGCTCCTAAGGAAACTCCCCATCCCTAAAGCCTGACTGGTGAAATGATTTGGCACAGATGTTTGTAGATCTCAGACTTACAAGGCCTGGTAGGACCTTAACTCAGGGTCACAGTTCAGCTCCTGAGCCTGAGTCATGTCCCTGATCCATCAGTCAATAAACTGTCACTGGTAGACTGAGATTGGTATCTGAGTGGTTTGTGGGGCAGTTCCCAGAACTCCACAGTCAATGTTTTATCACATAAATAGAAATCTAATTAGGATACATGCAAGTCAGTTTCCTTATCATTTACAGGAATAACAATATAATTTGTTCTTAAGCCAGCCTTAACAGTGTCTAGAGTTGGGTATGGTGGAACACATATATAATCCCAGCATTTGGGAAGTGGAGACTGGATGTTCAATGTCATCCTAAGCTTCATTGAAAGTGCAAAGCCACCTTGGGCTTCAGGAGACTCTCTCTCAAAAAAAAAAAAAAAAAAAAAAAAAAAAAAAAAAAAAAAAAAAAAAAAGCTGTTTAAAGAAAATTTTCCAGGGGGCCAGAGAGACGGCTCAGCGGTTAAGAGCACTGACCGCTCTTTCCAGAGGTTCTGAGTTCAATTCCCAGCAACCACATGGTGGCTCACAACCATCTGTAATGGGGTCCGATGCCCTCTTCTGGTGTGTCTGAAGAGAGCAAAAGGGTGCTCACACACATAAAATAAATAAATCTTTAAAGAAAGAGAGAGAGAAAGGGAGGGAGGGAGGGAATGAGGGAGAAAAGAAGGCAGAAAGAGAGAGAGGGGGGAGGGAGAGGGGGAAGAGGAGAGGGAGAGGG
>NW_021620984.1:7832567-7960877 GCF_004785775.1 Grammomys surdaster
AGGGAGAGGGAGAGGGAGAGGGAGAGGGAGAGGGAGAGGGAGAGGGAGAGGGAGAGGGAGAGGGAGAGGGAGAGGGAAGGAAGGAAGGAAGGAAGGAAGGAAGGAAGGAAGGAAGGAAGGAAGGAAGAAAACAAACAAACTTGTCCAAGTGCCAACCAGACAGACTTGGTCATTAAAGGCACTCGTCACCAAACATGGTGACATGAGTTCAATCCCAGAAGTCTGTATGGCGGAGGGAAAGAACTGGCTCTTCCGAGTTGTCCTCTGAGTGCAATATTCGAACCACAGCATGCACACTCATGCGTGAATGCACACACATACACCAAAACAAAATAAATAAATACATAAATAAATACTTAAAAAATTAAAAGTGCCTGTTCTGTCCATTTGTCTGTCTTATAGAATGTACGGATATGAAGTGTTGCTGTCTAATGTCTTTAAGTTCTGTAATTATGCCCCATCTTTCACTCATGATAGTGATTCTCTCCTTTCTTTTCCCCACCCCACCCAGCCAATCATGATAAAATCTTATAAAATATACTGATTTCTTCAACGAGCCAGTGTCATTGAATTGATTTTCTCATTTTCTTTCTATTACTATTCTCCGAACTTTTGGTTTCATTTCCCTTCAACTTGCTAGAGTTTAATTTTCTGTGTTTAAGTGGAAACATAAAATGTTAATTGAAGACATTTCTTCTTTTCCAGAATAATCATTTAATATAAAGTGTAAGTCTCGTTTTAACTTTTGCTCAGAGTATCCCATGAACTTTGACACAGTTTGCTTTCACGCTCATTTGGGTAAATTACTTTCTAGTATACCTTATAACTTATTTGACTAATAAGTTATTGAAAGTATTTCACTTGATTCATGACTGTCTTTCTTTGAAGCATTATACATTTTTTAAATTATTTGCCATATAGATGTTTAGTTTATCCTAACTAATATACTATCACTTTTGTCAAGTTACCACTCACATTGTCGGAGAAAATCCTCACGTGTCTAAAAGATTATTTATGAAATCATAGATTTCATAAGTCATATGTCTGAAATCACAGATTTAAAGAAACATATTTGCATATTCTTTGCATTCTCTCTTATCTGAGGACAAAGTCACTCTACCATTTCAGAACTGTCTGACTTTTATTCCTTTGTGAAAAAAAAAAAACCTTCTAATTCAGTATTTCAGGATATTATTTCATCCTTAGGATTTAACCATTACATATGTAATTATATCATATCTTACATATCACATATCATTTTATATGTATGAGGTGTGTGTATGTGAAAGTGTGTGTGCATGTGTGTGTGCAAGTGTGTGCAAGTCTGTGTGCAAGCATGTGCACAAGTATGTGTGTGCAAGTGTGTGTGTGCAAGTACATGTGCTGTGACAACGGATATCAGAGATGAACTTGGTAGAGTCGATTCTCTCTTTCTGCCTTTACCTGATTCCTGGACTTCAAATGCAGTCTTCAGGTTTGTGTACCAAGCACTTTACCCATCACTCAGGCACAGGCATAGCAGGAATGATTTCAGCACTCCAAAGCCTCCCTCAGATCTTCCTAATCAGCATCTTCAATGTAGCACTCTGCCGAGCTCCACCACATCCGGTTACCGTCGCTTGTCCTTGACCTTCATGGAATCCAACAGCTTGTACTTTTTAAGGGATTGCTTCTGGACATGACACTTGTACACGCCTTTCTTGTAATTCATTCTATTTCTTCTAGGAAGCATTCTATTACCTCAATATATCATAATACCTCCCCCCCCCAATTTATTCCTGATGAACATTTGAGTTGTTTTTTATTTTGCATTTTGATTTATCTTAAATAAAACCATATCATTTGCCTATTCTTAATAGATATAAGCATCCTATATCTACT
Organism: Grammomys surdaster; assembly: GCF_004785775.1. Taxonomy (NCBI): domain Eukaryota; kingdom Metazoa; phylum Chordata; class Mammalia; order Rodentia; family Muridae; genus Grammomys; species Grammomys surdaster. The sequence goes on from NW_021620984.1 coordinate 7,834,449, forward strand.
ATCTCTTTCTCATTCCTCTCCTCTCGCTTTCAATAATGAAATGGCTGAATTATGCCATGCACCACACGCAACTTAAAATTCCATTGACGTTCTTGTTTTCTGTTTCACTTACATTCTTCTTAAGTTTCAACCAGCTCTTTAAGTTTTGCAATGGAGATTAATACATATGGAAATGACTGAGTTTCCTGTGAATTGCTTCCAGAATGCTCTGTATTGAGTGGAAAATTCCTCCCAGATTCTAAAAAGTGGTGGTTTTATGTTTTGTTTCTAAAGCTACAGTGACCTTTCATCTTCTTGTGAATTTTCACTAGTATCATTCTAGGACCTTGGAATTTGGCTGAGAGAGCATCTTCAAGCCGGAAGGCAGAGCGTTTGTTTTCCTTCCCCTGTCTTGTAAAAGCTTCCTGTTGCTTCTTCCTTGGTTTTCTTCTCTTACTGTATGGGCTCCCCCACCCCTCAGACAACCCCAGCCCCTCTCATGGCTTTTAATAAAAATTCAGTAGCTCTACTCAATCCTGTGTTTCTTGCCTAGATAACCACCTGATGTCAGTGCTGAAAACCATCTCATATTGCAACAGGTTTACCCAACTTGTCTGACATTAAGCCAGTTTTGCTACCATCACCCTTTTGCCCTTTCTGTGATTGACAGCATTCATAAAACCCAGTTATCCGAGCTGTAAGTCCAGGAAATCCGCGTGCTCTCTGCCCGAAGAACTCTGATTCTTAAATGATCTCCGTTTCCTCCCATCGATGCCTTAGCTCAGAACCTTGTTCACACTTCCGCGTCAGCCGGTTTACTGAGGTCCTACTTTATATTTCCGCCACTTCTCAGCATCATTCCTGCCCCGTACATCCCTAACCTCCATGGCCCTCCAACTACATCTGCTGTTCTTCACTACCTCATGTCCTGGGTCCCAGGCACACTAAAGTGCCCATACTTCTTTGGAGAAATTATATTTCTCCAAATCATTTAATGATTTCATATCTGGTGTACATGCTACGTACTCTGTCCTGAATTCCTGCCTCCCAGTGCACCTTGCTACAGGTAGATTGATAATTCCTACAGACTAGAGTTTCCTCAGCTATACCTCTGTCAAATTGCATTTAATTTAAATTTTCATTGTGCGCCTTGTCATTGTTAATCTGCAGGAGCCTAATGTTCCGGTCAATGCTCAAACTCTGGTGGTTGAATTTTTAATTTAAAAGGATGCTTGACATTATAACCGGGGTTTTAAAAACTTGAAATTAAAGATTTCTCACACAAATGTCTTAATAACTTTTGATAAAAGACCTGGGTTTCTTTATATTGAGTAGAAGGCTCTTACAAGACAGAAAATGTACTAGTTAAGTAAAATAGAGTTAAATTAGTTTTGTTGTGCCTGTGCTTATAAATAATTAATCCATCTCTGACAAAATCAGAGAGGCATGGATTCTAGCGAGGTAACCCTTGGGAATTTGAATCTACAGTCAAGAAATTGTAGTCGAAGTCAAGGGATAAGGTTGTTAGGGAATTAGATAAATCCTAGAAAATTAGGGCTTAGAAGATAGCTCAGTAGATAACAGTCCTCCCTCGTGAGCACAAGAACATGTGTTTGGATGATCAGCAACCTCATAAAGCCAGGGATGATGGCACAGTATTTCCAAAACCCCAGGACTGGGATACAGAGACAGATAGATCTCTGGAGCGCATTGGCTAGCAAACCTAGCCAAAGAGATGGACTCCGGGTTCAGTGAGAGACCCTGTCTCAAAAACTAAGCTGGAGAGCAACCAGGAAATACACCCCCACTATTGACTGTCAACACCACATCCTGGTGTACAACACACACTGTGCACGAGAACACACACACACACCCCAAAATGAAATTTAAAGAAAGAAAAACTAAGTATAAGCAAGTAAACATATGATATAAAGTATTTGTTTTGAGACTTTTATATCTTTGTTTATTTAAAAATTTCACTATTAAAGGTTGGATCGATAACTCAGTAGTAAAGTTGACCACTTATTAAGCCCTAAATTTAAAAAGAGAGAGAGAGGGTCCAAGGGAGACACAGGAGCCGGGTCTGAAAGGACTAGCACTCGTCTTAAGACAAAGGAAAGAGAGACTTCTGGTTTGGGCCCGAGCATAGAGTAGGTCGCAGGCGGCAGCTCCGTACTCAACCCCAGAAAACCGAGAGAAACAGGGACTCCCAGGAGCTTGAACTCACGCAGCATCCCAGCTGCACAAGGTTCCCTGAAGCTTGGCAACTGCAAGATCCTGCTTGGAAACTGCAGATAGACTCAAAGCAGTGTACCATATCATCTGAAGAATAGCAAGGAGACCATAACTCAAGCAGTGTACCATATCTTCTGAAGAATAGCAGGTTGCAGTCCTCCTCGCCCCCACGAATAACTAGGGCCTGCCAGTCGGGTCAAGTGGCACCCAGACGTGGGGCTCGAGGAACGGACCCCTCTGGACGGACCCTCATTGAGAGGATGTGCGCAGGACATCAAGATTAAGCGAGACAGAGATCAAAACCCGCGACCTGTCATCCACGGAACCAGGTTGATGCTGCCATCAAGAAGACGGTTGAAGTTCATTACCATCAGCCGAAAATTGAAGAGGATCCAGAAGTGACTCTGCAGGAGACTGACACAGCTGCCAGCTCCCCTGCCTCCCCCCTACGGTCGACCGCTAGACTTCCACGCCCTCCAGAAGGGTTCCTGGTATGCCTGGCTTTGCCCCCGTTTCTCTCGATAGAGAGCTTGGCCTCTTGATCACCACAACAAAAATTGGCTTTTTCCTAAACCAAGGCCGCCCTTGATATGGCCGCTAACATTGGGGAGCCTTCCTTTATGACAATATTACACCCCAAACTGACAAATGGTTGGTAAATTGAACATTTACAAGGGACTAGGATGGCTGTGAGTTAGCCCAATGACGGGATTATTGTAGGTCCACTTCCCAGGGGCCCACCCAATGCAGCCGAAAAGGAGTGCGTGGTGCTGGGAGTGGGTGCAGCCTACATGGCCTAAGACAGGGCCCTCACCCTCCTTTCACCCACATCGGAGTCCCTTGACGTTGCCCATCGTCGACAGCCTAAAACCTTCGACCATCGATGTGACTCGTCTCACATCAGTGTTTTGGGGTTGTGAACTTGTCTAAGACCCCCCCATAATTAGACATCCAAATTCAAAATTCACATAGTTGGGATTGATCATAAGATGCCTTCTCTAACTAAACAGAGAAGGGTGAGATGCCAGAAGCCAGGACCCTCGCCCTTACCCTCACCCCCCACCTTTCCCCACCTGCACAATGTCCTCTGAAGCTTGGCAACTGCAAGATCCTGCTTAGCAACTGCAGATAGACTCAAAGCAGTGTACCATATCATCTTAAGAATAGCAGGGAGACCATAACTCAAGCAGTGTACCATATCTTCTGAAGAACAGCAGGTAGATCATAATTCAAGGCAGTGTACCGTATAGACCATGACATGTTTCAAGGCACAGGCCAAGAAGATTTTGTACTTTTCCACCATCTGGCCCCTCTTACCCCCTCCCCTTGTGAAACATGCTATAAAAAAGCATTTCATGTTCAAAAATAAATAAATTATTTATAAAAAAAAAAAAAAAAGAGAGAGAGAGAGAGAAAGCCATCACTACATAAAAAGCACAACCACATAAAATTTGAATATTAATATTATTGATATCATTAATATTTTTGCTAATGATTTGGCTTTATTAGATTATTATATCATTAAGTAAATAGTAGGATCTTATAAAAAATTAAAAAGTGCTAAAACTTAGAAGCAGTTAATGCTCAGTATAAAAGGTTGGGTTCAAATCTTTTAGAATTACTAATCCCAGCTCTTAGCATGGAGAGACCTCTGAGATCTACCTACCCTGCAGAGGACGGCAGACAGTGTGACCTTCTCCAACCTTTCCCCAAGCCTCTGAATAAAGTATTCTGATTCCAAGAATGATTAATCCCTCCAGTTAGGCAGAAGCTGTTACCACACTTCTAGTGGCAACAGCCCAGATGTCAACCAAACAATCTACACTGCAGAGAACATTTGCAATTACAAATAAATTACTTAATGAAAAAGACATTTTTAAATAAAAAGAACCACTTTTGTTTCAAAAGCTGTAGCCAAATTGTGACCTAACATAGAAATTTTGTCATAATGTCCTCTGTTTTTCTCAGCCCCGCAGACACGGAATATATGCTGTGTTCTATAAATGCTAAGAGAATGTGATTGCCAACCATTGTATGTCACATACAGGAGATGACATGTGTGCAGATTAGTATCTGTCAATTTGACACAGACTGGAGTCACCTGGCAAGAGAATCTGCCACCAACAGATTGGACTGTGGACAGGTCTGTGGAGCATGTTATTGACTGAAGTTGATGTGTGAGGGCCCAGCCCACTGTGGGAAGTACCATGTCTGGGAAAGTCATCCTAGATTCTATATGTTATAGTTTGAATGAGAATGCCCCCCGTAGCTGCATATGTTTAAATATTTGGTCCCCAGTTGTTTGGGAAGGATTAGGTGGTGTGGCCTTGTTGAAGATGTGTCACTGGAGGCAAGCTGAGGTTTTAAAAGGCCTTTCCCTGTGTCCTCTCTGTCTCCTACTTGCAATTTTTTTAGATGGGAGTTCACAACTCTTCCTGCCACCATGTCTTTGCTCTATGATCACAGACTCTAACTCTCAGGAATCATAAGCCCAGTTCAATGCAAATGCTTTCTTTTATAAGTTGCCTCGGTCATGGTGTTTCACTGCAGTGGTAGAGCAGTAACTGATACAGTAGGAAAGTCTGCCGAGCAAGCCATGGGAAGTGAGCCACAAGCAGCATTTCTCCATGGTTCCAGCCGCCCTGCTCCTGCTTGAGTCCCTGCTCTGACTTTCCTGGATGGTGATGCACTATGACCAGAACATGTAAGCTACACAAACCTTTCCTCCATGGGTTGACTTTGTACAATGTTTTATCACTCAACAGTAAGTAAACTATAGCAACATATAACTGCATACCCCCAGCCCCTCATGGTGGCTGCATAAATTTTCTCAGCCATTAGATACTTAGAAGATGAGAATTACCCTCTTTACATGACTATTGAAAAAAATATTTTAGTAAATCAATTTCTGGGGATGTGATGGGGATTTATGGAGGAAAAACTGGGAAGGGGGATAACATTTGAAAGGTAAATAAATTATACACACACACACACACACACACATATATATGTATATATATATATATTCTCAACTTCTCAGCTCTGTTATGGATCACAAAAATGAATACGGAATGATCTCTGTCCCTGGAATCACATCACCTACTAATTTATATTCTGAATGTATGCCATGAATATCATAATGATATTCCTTTGTAAGTGAATCAGAAAAGCCTACTCCAATTTAGCAGAGCTAAAACTTTCAGGGAAATCAAATAAGCTCATTGCTGTCAGCGGAGCTGTCTTCGTTTCCTTTCCAGTGCTGTGATAAGATACCATGGCCCAGGCAGCTTGTAAGAGGAAGCATTAAGCGGGCCCAGGTTCCAAAGGGTCAGGGTCTATGGCAGCAGAGTGAATATACATACATACATACATACATACATACATACATACATACATCTGCATCGACAGAATACGTCCCATGCTCTATAAATGCAAGTGGTGTCCTGAAGAGGCCCTGGGTGTGGTTGTTTGCAGCAGGTACTGGCCATCTGATTACCTGGGAAATAAATAAGCTTTCTTATCTGATTACCAGGAAATCTACAATGGGACTTTTTCTTTCCTGATTCCAGAGAATGGCTCAGAAGACTTTCTGGCAGTTTCAAAGGTAAGAACCAGATAGCACCGTTGCCATTGAGAGTAAATAACACAAAAGCACATCCTTTCACTTTTCCTAATTTCAAAGGCACAAGCTCCATAAAGAGAAAAATAATTAGCAAGACGGTGAATAATACAAGAAATAGTGATGAGCACGTTTTCCCTCCAGACTCTTGGATGATCCCTTTCATATTTTGCTATTTATACTGTAGTCAAAAATCTTCTTTAGGACGATTTCTCATCGTATTAAATTGCCAAACAAAGGACAATATAGACAGAGCTCTGTGATGCTTGAAGCACCAGTTTCCTAGTTAGTAAAGGTTAGAGCACTTTTCAAGTTTATACAACATTGTCTGCCTCAAATCTTTCACTAGTTTTCCAAGACAAAGTGGAAAAAATCCTTATGACCAGAGTCCAGACAACATCTGCTACCCCACCTGTAACCCTCATCACCACCTGTAACTACCCTCTGTCGTTTCATCCAGAACAATGTCCTGTTTCTTGGAGGTATTCTGCCCTTCCTCCACTCTTACCTTGAGGCAAGCTGTTTGTTTTCTAGAATGTTCTCAGAGCCCACTCGTGCACACACTCATTTGCCCATCACCCCCTCTTCCTCTACAGCATACCAGCCTTTTCTGTAAGGATTTCACAACCTCCTCAACAGACTTTCTGTACTCTCAATGCCCCTATGAAAATACTTATCAATATTAAGTATAATCCTATTTCTTACCTGTAAGGTTCTTAAATGGGAAAGTGATTTTGTTTGGTTCATTTGCTTTTTCTCTCTCCGGTGTATGTACATAGGAAAACATATAGACATGAGTTAACAAAACCGGTGATTGAACAAAGCGCTTGAATGTCTCTGGGGCATTTTCTAACATACTGTTTTTACTGATTCGTGAACCAGCTCTGTCTTTTTACCCATCACACACACTATTATCGAATTGTTGCCATCCTTTGCTAAGGAGGAAGCTGAGGCTCATCGAGAGGAGTCCTTTGGCTTCAGCTATTCTGAGAGCTGTGCACAAGCTGAGGAGTCTATTCACTGCAAAGCCAAGAGGAAGGCAACCTACAGGTGCAAACCTGGACAGAATGTCAAGTGCATCTGACTTTTAAACCCACAGACCTGGCAATGGAGCTATTGTTACGATGTTTAACCTTGCTGGATCTCAGCTTTCCTATATGTGACATTAATAAGGGATTTTAAGCATTTAGATGTTGGGACAACTAATCTTTCTAATGCAGAGATTCCCCACACTTTCCCGACCCTACTATCCAATGAAAGCCAGTCTCTTTCAAACTTTAAGATGAAATAACCCACGGTGCTTCTGTAACTTTGTGGTGCTACCTGGGATAGAAGGGCCCACGATTCTAGAATCACAGATGTAATTAAAGAAACCACCCCCTATACTCATAGAGAAAGGAAGAAGAAATATTTGTATATCAAACTTCTTTATGTGACTTTATAAAGACAATAAGTTATAATGGTTCTATTGAACATATATGCTAATACCGTTTTTTAAAAATGAACATTTCTGTTAAAAATCTGAAGTATTGAAAAATAATTCTGAGAATGGGGCTTGTCATCAGAACACACAGTAAGTTCCGATAGCGTAACGGTGATATTTAGATAATGGCACTGGTCCAGCTTGTTCCCGTGCAGCCGCCATGTTCCCACTGCTCCTCAGCTCTGACTGGGGCTCCAGCTAGCTAGATGCACAGGCCCTAGCACCCACAAGACGCCAGCATGGGGGACGGCTCTGCCAATCCACCAGGCTGCATCCACAAAGCTCGGCTGAATCCCAGACAATATCTGCCATCCTCTCAGTACACGGTAGAAATGAGACTCTTAAAGCTTAATGATTATCTAAAGGATTTATATATTTAGAAATGCTCAATTAACAAGATATCCACACAATTAGAGCTGTTACTCAATATCTAACCTTCTGATAGAAGTTGCTACCCAGGGCAGATTTTGATCCATCCATGGTTCTCCATGGCTGATAGCCTCCTTCCTCTCCTTCTCCCCTTCCTCTCTTTCTCCCCTCCCTTTCCTCTTTTTCTCCCCTCCCCTTCCTCATCTTCTGCCTAATCACAGAGCTCCACTGTGAATACAATGTAGCAGAATAAGTATCTTGCTACATGATAGTATCTACCTGTAATGGTTTGAGTATACTTGGCCCAGGGAGTAGCACTATTGGAGGGTGTGGCCTTGTTGGAGTCGATGTGTCACTGTGGGTGTGGGCTTTAAGACACTCATCCTAGCTGCCTAGAAGTCAGTCTTCTCCTGGCAGCCTTCAGATCAAGATGTAGAACTCTCAGCTCTGCCTGCACCATCCCTGCCTGGATGCTGTCATGCTCCTACCTTGATAATAATGGACTGAACTTCTGAACCTGTAAGTCAACCCCAATTAAATGTTGTCCTTGTAAGAGCTGCCTTGCTCATGGAGTCTGTTCACAGCTGTAAAACTCTGAGACACTACTCAAAAAAAAATCATAGCTCTAACTAATATATGTGTGGCTAAATACAGACATGTTGGGATGGCTATGCATGGTTGTCAACTTGATTACATCTGAGGTTAACCAAAACCCAAACCACTCAGAATACCTGTGAGGGATTTTTTTTAATTAAATCATTTGAAGTGGATAGACCTACTTTTAACCTAGATCTTTTGAGGTGGGAAGATCCACCTTATATCTGGGCCTTGCCTTCTGCTGGCAGCCTCTATAAAGGACATGGAAGGAAGAAGCCTGCTCTTTCTGCCTGCTTGCTGTCACTGGCAAGATCATTCCTTCACTGGCATTAGAGCCTGCTTGTTTGAGATTCCAGCAAGCAGTGAAGACAGATCAGACATCCAGCCTTGTGGACTGAACAACTACAGGATCCTTGGACTTTCCATTGGTAGGCAGCCATTGTTAGACAGTGTATATAGATTCATCTACCTGTATATGAATGAACATGTACACACACACACACACACACACACACTCATTCACTCCTTCTATCAGTCCTGTTCCTCTAGAGACCCCTGACTAGTACACATATAATGATCCATCCTGTTACATCCATTCTGATGCTTATCCTTGGTATTCAAAAGGATTAATTCTAGGACTTGCCCTCAAATGCTAAAACCTTCATATGCTTGTCTCATATGTAATGTGATATATATAGTACATCCATATAAAGTGCACTTATTCTTCTGCATGATTTAAATCATCTCTATATTACCCATAAACAATAGTTAATATAAAAGACATAGTATATAAGCAATTGTCCTCGTGTGCTGTTTAAGGAATAATGGTAAGAAAAAAAACCCATATGTGTTCAGCATGGGTGAAATTTTCCCCCCAGATAATTTCTGTCTGAGATTGGTTGAATCTCAGGTGTGAAACCTGAGCATACATACGGCAGCCACAGTGTACTAGTACAAAGTGATTGACGATCACTTATCAGAGGTGTCCACTCAAAGATAGGGAATAAATTCATCACCAGGAAGCATATGACGGTCGTCTGAGCATCATCTCCGTAAGGAGCCTGTAGCTGTCTGAGCATCATCTCGGCTGGGATACAGCTGAAGCAGGAACTGGAAGGGTAACAGGTAGCTCTAGCTTCAATAGTTGTTTTAGAGTCCTCGTGGTATAAAAACCATCTCCCATTGCTGGGCTGTTGAAAGCAGTCCAAATTCTATGAAGGTTTCTCATTAAATGTTTTATGTTGTCACCATGTTAAAGCCAAGCCATTGCAGACACTCCTCAAGCTGTTTTGAAGCTGATTCAATAGATAAAATGGTGACATTGTTCTTCCTTAAAGTCCCCACTAAAATACCAACTCAATTCTTCACAGAGTTAGAAAGAGAAATTCTCAAACTTATTTGGAATAACAAAAAACACAGGATAGCGAAAACTATTCTCAACAATAAAAGAAGTTCTGGAAGAATCACCATCCCTGACCTCAAGCTGTACTACAGAGCAATAGTGATAAAAAAAACAAAAAACAAACAAACAAAAAACACTGCATGGTATTGGTACAGAGACAGGCAGGAAGATCAATGGAATAGAATTGAAGACCCAGAAATGAACCCACACACCTATGGTCACTTGATCTTTGACAAAGGAGCTAAAACTGTCCAGTGGAAAAAGGACAGCATTTTCAACAAATGGTGCTGGTTCAACTGGAGGACAACATGTGGAAGAATGCAAATTGATTCATTCTTATCTCCCTGTACAAAGCTCAAGTCTAAGTGGATAAAGGACCTCCACATAAAACCAGATACACTGAAACTAATAGAAGAGAAAATGGGGAAGATGCTCGAATGCCTAGGCACAGGGGAAAAGTTCCTGAACAGAACACCAATGGCTTATGCTCTAAGATCAAGAATTGACAAATGGGACTTCATAAAATTGCAAAGATTCTGTAAGGCAAAGGACACTGTCAATAGGACAAAATGGCAACCAACAGATTGGGAAAAGATCTTTACCAATAATTCCACATCCGATAGAGGACTAATATCCAATATATACAAAAAACTCAAGAAATTAGACTATAGACAACTAAATAACCCTATTAAAAAATGGGGTATAGAGCTAAACAAAGAATTCTCAACTGAGGAAATGCAAATAGCCGAGAAGCACCTAAAGAAATGTTCAGCATCCTTAGTCATCAGGGAAATGCAAATCAAAACAACCCTGAGATTCCACCTCAGAATCGCTAAGATCAAAAACTCAGGTGATAGTAGAAGCTGGTGAGGATGTGGAGAAAGAGGAACACTCCTCCATTGTTGGTGGGATTGCAAGATGGTACAACCAGTCTGGAAAATAGTCTGATGGTTCCTCAGAAAATTGGACATACCGTTACCTGAGGACCTAGCTATACTACTCCTAGGCATATACCCAGAAGATGTTCTAACATTTAACAAGGACATATGCTCCACTATGTTCATAGCAGCTTTATTTATAATAGCCAGAAACTGGAAAGAACCCGGATGTTCTTCAACAGAGGAATGGATACAAAAATGTGGTACATTTACACAATGGAATATTACTCAGCTATTAAAAACAATGAATTCGAGAAATTCTTAGGTAAATGGATGGAACTAGAAAAGATCATCCTGAGTGAGGTAACCCAATCACAAAAGAACACACATAATATTCACTCACTGATTATTGGATTTTAGCCCAGAAGCTTGAAATACCCAAGATTCAACTCACAGACCACATAAAGCTCATGAAGAATGAAGACCAAGTGGGGGTACTTCGGTCCTTCTTAGAAGGAGTAACAAAATACTCAAGGGAGCAAATATGGAGACAAAGAGTAGGACAGAAACTCAAGGAGGGGCCATCTGCAGACCATTCCACCTGGGTATCCATTCCATGTTCAGTCACCAAAGATAGACACTGATGTGGATGTCAGGAAGTGCATGCTGACAGGAGCCTGACATAGCTGTCTCCTTAGAGGTCTGCCAGAGACTGACATACTCAGAGGCAGATGCTCACAGCTAACCATTGAACTGATCATGGGGTTCCCAATGGAGTAGTTAGAGTGAAGACTGAAGGAGTTGAAAGGGTTTGTGACCCCATGAGGAGAGCAACAATCCCAACCAACCAGAGCCCCCAGGGTCTAAACCACCAGCCTGGGAGCACATAGGGAGGGACTCATGGCTCCAGCTGTATATGTAAGGGAAGATGATCCTGTCAGGTATAGGTGGGAGAGGAGATCCTTGGTCCCATAAAGGATGGACGCCATGTGGGGGAGAATTCGAGGGTGGGCAGGTGGGAGGGTGGGGGTAGGTAGGGGCACATCCTCATAGAAGCAGGAGGAAGGGGGATGGGATAGGGAGTTCCTGGGCAGAAGGGGGGGAAATGGGGTAAGGGGAGAACATCTGAAATGTAAATAAAATATCCAATAAAAATAAAAAATAAGAAAGCAAAACAAAAGATTTCAGGAAGGAAGTGAACGTCCACATAAAGAGAGCAAAGTACCTCAGCAGCAAGCTCAATGGTCAGTGAGGTGTCCAATGTAGCTGACATAGAAGAGAACCACAGATGGGACACAGGTGTCACTGCCCTGGAGGCTGAAGTTGAGGATCTATCAAGGGATTCTACTCCAAGATCATCCGCAGAGAGAAACACCCATTTCCCGATGTCTCTTACGTGTTAATGCTTAACAATGCCAAGATGCCACTCCACATGTAGAGTAATACATAGAAATAGCTGGCTGGCGGTGGTGGCGCATGCCTTTAATCCCAGCACTTGGGAGGCAGAGGCAGGTGGATTTCTGAGTTCGAGGTCAGCCTGGTCTACAGAGTGAGTTGCAGGACAGCCAGGGCTACACAGAGAAACCCTGTCTGGAAAAACAAACAAACAAAAAAAAAGAAAAAGAAATAGCTACTGGAGGGATATGGGCAGAGGAAGCAGAAGATGGTGAAATGCACCCTGTATCTTCTGCAGAGCACAGACTGTCCCTGGAGGAAGACGATTAGAAGAAATGATGCCCAGCCAAGCCCATTTCTCTGAAGTAGCCAAAAGGCCATACATAGGTGTGCTCAGCAGAGAGAAGGCTGGAGCAGCCTATGGCCCATGGATGTAGAGATTGAAAGAACTAATGTCAGCTTTACTCACAAAATAAAATTCACTAATTTTTATGTGGTCCTAATTAATTCCAATTTTGTTTAGTTTCTTGTCTGTTTGTTTGTTGCTTTGTTTTATACTTTGAGACATGGTCTCATTATGTACCCTGACTTGCCTAGAACTCAGCATGTAGGCTGAGTTGGCTTTGAACTCACAGAGATTCATCTGTTCTTTCTCCCGAGTTCTCCTGAGTTCTGGGAATAACACTCAGTGCCATAACATTCAGGCATAATGTTTTAAAAACAATTAAAAATATTTTAAACTTTTTACATGGTAAAATGCATATAACATAAAGCTAAACATTATGACCTCTTTAAGGGGCGGCTGCCTAGTGGCATTAAGTAAAACCCCAGTTTAGTAGAATCAGCCCCAACATCCATCTCCAGGAACTCTCTTCCTATTAAACAGCACTCTTTCTGGGACCCTTGCTCCCAAGACTTCTGCAGCACATTCCGCTTCATGCCTCTAAGAGTTTGACTATCTGAGTTACCTCATATAAAAAGACTCATACAGTAATCGTCTCTTCTGTCACTGTTACCATAATGCCTAGGTTCGCTCATAATTGATACGTGAAAGTTGTACATATTATGGCCTACCATGTGATATTTGGATGCATGACTGCGTTGTATAGTATTCAAATCAGGACAAACATGTCTGTGTTCTCAATTCAAGACTTCAAGGAAAGGAGGAAAGGGTCTATTTCACTCTCAGTTCCATAAAACTGTCCATCTTCAAAAGCAGTGAGGTCAGGAACTCCAGCAGAGCAGGAACCTGGGGGCAGGAGCTGATACAGAGGCCATGGCGGGTGGGGATGCTGCGTTCTGGCTGGCTTGCTCTTGATGGCTTGTTCAACTTGCTTTCTTAGAGAACCTAAGACCATAAAGCCAGGGATCCACCATCCTCAACAGACTGGGCCCTCCCATATCAATCACTCATTAAGAAACTACTCTACAGGCTTGCCCACACCCTGATCTTAATGGAGGCATCTTCTCAATTGAGGCTCCCTCCTCTCTGATGACTTTACCTTGTGTCAAGTTGACATAAAACCAACCAGCACACATTTAGGGTAGGTGTTTCCACCTCAATAGACCGTTCCTGAAAGTCCTCTCACAGATGCGCCAAGAAAGTTGTTTTCATGAAGATTCTGAATCTTATCAAATTGACTATCAATGAAGTGTCGCTGATAAATAGTTCCATAAAATGTGTTCTATTCAGCTACTTTAACAAGTTCACCCCAGTCGCCACCTATATGGCTGAAACTGAACTTAGAATTCTCAGCCACCTTGCCACTGCTCTAGAACATGGGGATAGGCAGAAAACCAGCTCCTCCCCTGTCTCTTCCATCCCCTCCTTGTCATTCATGCCACGATAGCTCCATGTAGACACCTAGATTCCATCCAAGCTTACCCACACATCCTGACACCCTTTAGATATCAGCACCCTGACCCTTTAGATATCAGCACCCTGGCACATTTTGGACAATCACAGTGTGCTCTGTGAAGAAGAACCCAGTAGGCCAGGCTATTTAGATAGGGTACTGAATGCTTGGAGCATGGGTCAAAAGAGACTGTAAAACATAAAGGGAAGAAGCATGTAAACTGGAGGGCCAGACGAGCACCTTTTTAAAACGGGAGACAGAATAGGGTTCTCCTACTCTGAGTCTCTAGTACCATAGCATACATTTTTGGCTCAGTTTTAGTTTTCTGTCTCAACCTTAGTGGATAGTTTCCTTGAAGCTCAGACTCCTGGGCTATCAACATCCCAACTCAAGCAAGCATTCTGCCTAGGAGCTAAACCCAACAATAACAGCCCAGAAATGTGTGGAAGTTAGACTATCAGAAGAAATCTACCAGCATGGGGTAGCAGTTGGGGACAGAGGATCGTGGGTACTTTTCCTTCTTGCTTGTGTCACACTTCCTTCTTTCTCCCTCCTGATGTTAATTTCCCAATAAATAACCACTTCCCAGTGTTTACTTCAAGTTCTGTGTTAGAATCTCTAAGAAAAAGGAAGAGTTCATCAGTTGGAATACTTGGTCATCAGGGAGTGGCACTATTTTGAAAGGATTAGGACACATGGCCTTATTAGAGGAAGTGTGTCACTTGGGGTGGGCTTTGGGGTTTCAAAAGCACAAGCCATTCCCAGTGTCTCTCTCTTCCTGCTGCCCTCAGATCCAGCTGTAGAACTCTAAGCTCCTTCTCCTGCACCAAATTGAATACTTTCCTTTATAACAGTTGCCGTAGTCATAGTGTCTCCTTACAGCAAAGAACGGTGACTTAAACTAGACCTTTGGTTATTTCCCCCATATTTGATGTATTTTTTTTAATAGATCCTCACTTTCACGGTTAAAATTTCCTGAATGACCATTGCCTGTCTGCTCATGAAATACACACATGGAACATAAGCCGGATGAAGAGAGAAGCTGTTACTAATTTTGATATCAGAAATTCTAATAAAAGTGCACCTAGGCCTGATCTGATGACACGTACAGCAGATTTCTCTAGACAGTCCATGTTTCAATTTTTTGACCTGATATTTGTGAGCATGTTATTATTAGTCGGACCTTTGTCAATATTTAAGCTTCACAAAATACAGTCACCATGAAAGGGAGGCAGGAGAGGGTCCTGAGGACTCTACTCCAGACTCTGGTTCTCTGTTAATGTATCATATCCATCACTCCTGACCTGGAGATGAATCTGGTCATTTTATATTTACTTTCACATTGTAAAAACTCAAGACAGGATGGGGTCAGAAGGTGGCTCAGTTAGGGGGAACACATGAGTCTCAATGTTGGGAAGAATCAGACTAACCCATCAATCAACAGATGAGGCCCTGCCATAGAGTTATAGACTAAGGTAATCTATAGAACAATAAATGTGGGAAATCCAATGCTAAAACTTTCAGGTATATCATAATTATTTGTCATTTAGTGTTTAATGTAAAACAAGGGGCGATTTTTTTGTTGTTGTGGACATGAAGCTTAGAGTTGATTTTATTATCTATGGCTCCCCCTAGTGGTGGAGAGAAGATGCACATCCAAGAGCGCTTGAGAGCCTGTGTCGGGCAGCTAGTTATCATGTATCATAATCAATAACTTTATATATCTAGACATTAGAGTGTTGTCTTTACAGTACAGAGTTGTGTCTATGTACAGAGTTGTTGAAATATGTTTGGATATATTACAAATTATTCAATGAATATTTATTAAAATTAAGCATGTTAACTATGAACATCAGGCACACATTTGTGTACAGAGATCACCAACGCAGGGTCTTTGACAGAAGACAGTCACATTCTTCTCCAAGAATGACCCAACAAACCATACACTATATATTGATCGATATATAATATGATATAAAGTGTGCTGTAGCATTTTCGTGTCTGCTCTTTTCTACCCCTGCACCCCAGATGACAAAGTTTCAAAAGTTCAGACCCGGAGCAGTGACTCCTTCTCACAACCCTACCTAAGAGGTGGGTTTGGAGTTCAAGGCCAACCTGGACTTCATGGGAAGTTTTCAAGACAGCTTGGGCTACACAGTTAGATACTATCTCAAAGCATTTTATTTTATTTTATTTTATTTTATTTTATTTTATTTTATTTTATTTTATTTTATTTTATTTTATTTTATTTTATTTTATTTTATTGAAAGAAGTAAGTGGTTACAGGATGCTCCATTCTTTCTTATAACAGCTAAATCAATCCTGTGTCTGTCACAATTTCTTCCCCGCCCTCCTCCTTTCGGATGCAAAGGCTGTTTTTTTACTCAGTTTGTGGGGAGTGACTCCAGAACCTCCTCCTCCAGTGTGCCTTGGGCCAGCTTGGTTCCTTACATAAAATGGCACAGCATTGCACAGGACCTTGGGATATTCTCCAGATACTTTAAATCATCTCTCCAGTACTTATGTGTTGCTCATAGCTAATACAGACTCCGTGCCGCGCAACTCATTGTCGTGTGCTTAGAGAATGAAGCTGTTAAAAAAAAACCAGTCTGTGCATGTTCAGTACAGATGCAACTTCTACTTTCAAATATGTTGGCTGTGATATAGACTGAAACTTGGAACTCAGAATGTAAAAATACAGAAGGTCTCTCTGTATCCTACGAAGAACGGTGTCTTTATCAAACACACCCTCTCTTGCCTGAGGCCAGTCTGAGGTGATAAGTTGTAACGCTCACTGGAAAATTCTGCCACACCCTTCACAAGTCGTTACATTTACTCTGTGAAGAACTTTAAATGCCCGACAACATAACTGAGGCAAATGACTTCATCTTATTTTTCATGTATTCCTAAGATCCTACAATATCAATTTCTCCATTTTCTGATATCAGTGTAGTAACCATAATATCATTAATATCATTAAACCCAAGAGACACTAGGAAGGAAACACTAACCCAGGGATGCTAGGTTTGGTTCCATAGAAACATCAAAAGGTGTAAACTTTCAGTGGCTGGAGAGGTGGCTCAGCAGTTAAGAGTACTTGTTGCTTGTGACTACTTGTAACTCCAGATCTAGGGAACTGGACTCCCTCTTCTAGCTTCTATGAGCACCAGGAATTCTTATAGTTTACATACATGCAGCAGTCATTCACATAAATAAATCTTAAAAGGGCACTTGAAGTGGGGAAGGGGAGTAAATGTTCTCAATGCCCAAAGCCAGAGAAACTGCTTGGAAGTATGATAATGAGGGAAGAGTTACAAGACTATCTAGGACAATATTGTGAGTAGAAAATTGATGGGGTGGTGAGTTTGCAAGCCCCATACAACACAAGAAAACAGAGAGGTGCTGGATTAAGCAGAATATTCAACGCAGTATTAACAGTCCCTCCCAAATACTGCCAAACTTAAACGTCCTTAGCTTCTACTTTGTTTTAATTCTGTTGCTATGGCAAACGCCATAACCAAAAGCCACTTAGGGGAAAAGCATTTTATTTTCCCATGAACTTGAAGCCAGGATTGCTTGTTATTTTACACAGCATTGCCCCAGATCAGGGAACCCACTCAGAACCAAGGCAGTGCAAGAGAAACCATAATAAATCACTGCTTCCCAGCTCACAGGTTCACCTTTAGTTAGATAAGGGCTTACTTAGTAAGCACTTCCTTACACAGCCCAGAACCACCTACCTAGGGATTGATGCTGCCCATAGTGGGCTGAGCTCTCCTGCCTCAGATAACAATCAAGATAATCCCTCACAGACATGCTCTTAGGGCAATCTGACCTGAGCAACCCCTCAGTGGAGACTCCTTTCTCAGATGACACAAGGCTATGTCAAGCTGACAGTTAAAGTTTACAAGAACAGCTGAGATCAGGTAAGACGGGGCACATTCAGTATGGCATAGCCACAGACTCTAATAAGTTAACAAAAGCACTTGCATCTCTCGGGCATGCTGAAAAGAACAAATGTTTTGACTCCAGCAGCTTTGGCTAGGAGCATGGAAATAATTCAGAGCCTTTTAAGGAGAAACTAACTGAAAGGAAAGAAGACAAAACTCACGATTATATTTAATTTGGAAGCATTTAGATAGTGACAACCAAGGGCTGGGGATGTCCCTCTATGGGAGAGCCCTTGCCTGGCACACATACAAGGCCTCCTTGACTCTGAAAAAAAAAATCATGTAGAGAAATTGTATTTAATATGCTGTGTTTAATAACTTACATTTAATGTGTTAAGGAGTAGAGGGTGGGCCTCTAGAAATATGAGCATTCTTGGCACACCATTAAATACTTTAAACAGTCCTTTTAATAATCACTGTGTTAAATAAAATTGTAACACGGGGTAGATTTATGTTGTGGTGAAGGGAGGGGAAACAGAAAAAGGCCGCCAAAGAATGAAAACAATAGACATTTCCTAGAGTAGCTTCAAAGTGAATATGCATTGAATTAAACAGACATCACTGAGGAACCACTGAAGTGATAACATGATAATCTTATACTTTTTTTTTAGTATAGCTGACTGAAGGCTAAAAAAGACAGAAATAGAATAAAGGTGGAGAACAACTTTAGGAATTCCTGTCTTTATCATCAACCTGTACATACATGTACACCCAAATACACGTGCGCACACATCCTCACTAACACATACTATCTACATACATGTACACCCAAATACACGTGAGCACACATCCTCACTAACACATACTATCTACATCCGTGTACACCCAAATACACGTGAGCACACATCCTCACTAACACATACACACAGTGCACACACATAAGTGTCTAGGGAAGTTTTACTCAATGCAGAATGTTTCACCATTTTAATGTATTTGGTATAATAACAAGCATGAGAGGGTCTCTTAAAAAATACTTATGAGTGCCCAGGACCTACCATTAAATAATATAAATTATTTCAATAATTCCTGTGTTGAGAATTATTGAAAAGGGATGCCGGGAAGATTTATCCTTCACAAAGTAAAAAGAAAAAAAAATCCTTGAAATGTTAGCATTTATTTCATTTTTACTTTAGTTCTTTCTGGTTTTTTGCTAAGTCGAACCTCTCACAGAGACAGATGTGTTTAATTATGCTAACTGTGGTTATGTCCCTGTGGTTTAGGCAATTTGCTGTATGAAGGAACACAGATCTGACCAGATCTCAAGTATATATATAAATGTTTCATTGATTTGGCTCCGCATTTGAACAAAGGAGAATGTTCTATCCACTTTCTGGGGCCCTGTAATTGGCTGGTGTGTGGAAATGCTACAGTCCTGGGCTGGCTAGTTTTATGTCAACTTGACACAAGCTAAAGTCATCTGTGAGGAGAGAATCTCAATTAAAAAAAAAAAATGTCTTCAGCTGTAGGGCATTTTCTTAACTAGTAATTGATGTGGGAGGTCCAGCCCATTGGAGGTGGTGTCCTCTCTGGACACTCACTATCTGTCTTGGCATGCCTGGAAATCAGCATATAGGCCGACTTGACTTTGAACTCACGGAGATTCATCTGTTCTTCCTCCCTTGTGCTGGAATTAAAAGTATGAGCCACCACACTGGGCTTTAACTTTTAAAAACAATATTTATTTTACTTACTCACTTTACATCCACTCACTGTCCCCCCTCCTGGTCACTCCCTCTCACAGTCCTTACCCCCATCCCCCATCCCCTTCTTCTCTGAGAAGGTTCCCCCCCCCAGGATATCCCCCACCCTGGCACTTCAAGTCTTTGTGAGGCTAGGTGCTTTCTCTCCCACTGAGGCCAGACAAGGCAGCCCAGCTAGAACAAATCCCGCTTACAGGCAGCGGCTTTTGGGATAGCCCCTGTTCCAGTTGTTTGGGACCCACATGAAGACCAAGTCACACATCTGCTACATATGTGCTGGTAGACCTAGGTCCAGCCCATGTATGTTCTTTGGTTGGTGGTTCAGTCTCTGAGAGCCCCAAGGGTTCAGGTTAGTTGATTCTGTTGGTCTTCCTGTGGAGTTCTTATCCCCTCCAGGGCCCACAATCCTTCCTCCTATTCTTCCATAAGAGTCTCCAAGCTCCATCCACAGTTTGGCTGTGGGTATCTCCATCTGTCTGAGTGAGCTGCTGGGTTGAGCCTCTCAGAGTACAGCCATGTTAAGACTCATCTGCAAGCATAACAGAGCATCATAAATAGTGTCAGGGTCTGGTGCTTGCTCATGGGATGGGTCTCAAGTTGGGCTGGTTATTGGTTACCCATTCCCTCAGTTTCTGCTCCATCCACTATCTCTGCATTTCTTATAGACAGGATCAATTTTGGGTTGAAAGTTTTGTGGGCGGGCTGGTGTCCCTATTGCTCTACTGTGGTTCCTGCCTGGCTACAGGAGGATGAACCAAATGTTTTAAAAATCCACCAAGATGACATCTCAATTCTGAACATCTCTGCCACAAATGTAAAGACACCCATATTTGTAAAAGTAAAATTACTAAATCACTCATTGAACCTCACACAATAATAGTGGGGGACTTCAACACCGCACTTTCACCAATGGACAGGTCATCAAAACAGAAACTAAACAAAGAAATAATGAAACTTACAGATTTAATGAACCAAATGGACCTTACATATCTATAGAACCTTTCACCCAAACACAAAAGAATATACCTTCTTCTTAGCACCTCATGGAACCGTCTCCAAAATTGTCCATATACTCACTTACAAAGAAAGCCTCAACAAATACAAGAATATTGAAATAACCCCTTGCATCTTATCAGATCACAGTGAATTAATGCTGGATTTTAGCAGCAACAGAAATAACAGAAATCCCACCTTCTCATGGAAACTGAACAGCTCTAATCAATGATCACTTAGTCAGGGAGGAAATAAAGAAATAAATCAAAGACTCTGTAGAATTCAATGAATATGAAGGCACAACATACCCAAACTTATGGGACACAATGAAAGCAATTCTAAGAGAAAAGTTCATAGCACTAAGTGCCTTCATAAAGAACTTGGAGAGCCTTTCCCATTCCAGCCTGAGCAGAGCAGGCTCGTGGACCAGTGACACCCAGAAATTAAGAGGTTTTTGGAATCTAAAAGGTCTTGGATGGCTGCACCATGGCTGTCATCATGTCACAAAATGAATATATTGAATTACACCACAAATGATATGGATATTGTTTGGACTACCATGCGAAAAAGAGAAAGAAAGAAGGTCAGGAGGCTCATGATCGTTCAAAGAAGTCAAAAAAAAAAAAATTGGCCTGAAGTCTAAGCTCTACCATAAACAGCACCATGCTGAGAAAATACAAATGAAAAAGACAATTAAGATGCATGAAAAGAGAAACACCAAGCAGAAGGATGATGAGAAGGCTCCACAGGGAGCAGTCCCTGCCTGTCTGCTGGACAGAGAGGGGCAGTCTAGAGCAAAAGTACTTTCCAACATGATTAAGCAGAAATGAGAAGAAAAGGCGGGAAAATGGGAGTTCCCTCTACCCAAAGTTCATGCCTGAGGAGAACCAGAAGTGTTGGAAGTTGTTTGAACAGGAAAAAGAAAAAAAGAAGCCATGGAAGAAAATGGTTACTAAAGTCTGCTTCGTTGGTGATGACTTTACAAGAAAACCACCTAAATATGAAAGGTTCATTAGGCTAATGGGTCTACATTTCAAAAAAGTCCATGTCACACACCCTGAGCTGAAGGCTACTTTTTGCCTGCCTATACTCGGTGTGAAAAAGAATACATCATCCCCATTATATACAACCCTGGGTGTGATCACCAAAGGTACAGTTATTGAAGTGAATGTGAGCGAGTTGGGCCTTGTGACACAAGGAGGCAAGGTTATTTGGGGAAAGTATGCCCAAGTTACCAACAATCCTGAGAATGATGGGTGCATAAATGCAGTCTTGCTCGTTTGACAGTGACGTCATACAAGTCATTCCACTCACTACCGAAGACTACACGCTGTCAGAAAAACACCACCGCTGTGACCTTTCTGAACTACCAAGCAACCTTACCCCATGTGCAGTCACCAAGAAGTATTTATTAAGGTATAAAGGAAAATAAAACACTGCCCAATTTTTGAAAAAAAAGAAAAAAATTGGAGAGCTCTCATACTAGCAATTTAACAGCACACCCGAAAGATCTAGAACAAAATGAAGCAAACACACCCAACAGCAAGAAACAAATTTAGGGATGAAATATATCAATTGAAAACAATACAAAAAAGTCAACAAAACCAAGAGCTGGTTCTTTGAGAAAATCAGTAAGATAGACAAACCCCTATTGAAACTGACTAAAAGACACAGAGACCATCACAATTAACAAAATAAGAAATGAAAAGGGAGACATAACAACAGAACCTGAGGAAATTAGAAAAAAAATCATTAGGTCTTACCTCAAAAACCTGTACTTCACAAAACTGGAGACTCTAAATGAAATGGATGATTTTCTAGACAGATACCACTTACCAAAGTTAAGTCAAGAGCAGGTAAACTATCTAAACAGTCCTTCCCATAACCCCTAAGGAAATAAAAACAGTCGTTAAAAGTCGCCTAACCAAAAAGAAAAAAAGAAAAGGGGGGGCCTGGCCAGATGGTTTTAGTACAAAACTCTACCAGACCTTTGAAGAAGAGCTAACGTCAATACTCCTCAAACTATTGCACAAAATATAAACAGTAGAAACACTGCTAAACTCATTCTATGAAGCCACAGTCACTGATACCTAGACCGTACAAAGACTTAACAAAAGAGAACTTCAAACTGTTTTCTCTTAGGAACATTGATGCAAAAATATGCAATAAAATACTCACAAACCAAACCCAAGAACACATCAAAAACATTATTCACCATGATCAAGTAGGCTTCATCCCAGGGTTGCAGGGATGGTTCAATACATGAAAATCCATCAACGTAATCCACCATATAGACAAACTGAAAGAAAAAAATCACATGACATCTCATTGGATACTGAAAAAGCATTTTAACAAAATCCAACAACACTTCGTGTTAAAAGTCTTGGAGAGATCAGGGATACAAGGCCTATACCTAAACATAATGAAAGCAATCCAATAGCCAACATTAAATTAAATGGAGAGAAACTGAAAGCAAATCCACTAAAATCAGGCACAAAACAAGGCTGGCCACTCTCTCCCTACCTATTCCATAAATACTTGAAGTCCTAGCCAGAGATACATTGACACATGAATACATTGTATAGTATTCAAATCAGGACAAACGTGTCTCTGTTCTCAATTCAAGACTCCAACCTATGGAACCCTGCCACCCACTGTCTTAATGAGTGCTTCTATTGCTGTGATGAAACACCATAACCAAAAGAAACTTGGGGTGTGGAAAGGGTTTATTTCACTCAGTTCTATATAAAGTTCATTATCAAAAGCAATGAGGACAGGAACTCACACAGGACAAAGAACCTGTAGGCAGAAGCTGATGCAGAGGTCATGGTTGGGTGTATTCCTGGTTTGCTCAGCCTGCTTCCTTATACTATCCAGGACCATCAGCCCAAGAATAGTACCACCCACAATGGGCTGGCCTCTCCCACATCAATAACTAAGCTGGATGCTATGGAGGCATTTTCTTAATTGAGATTTCCTCCTCACAGATGACTTTAGCATGTGTCAAGTTGACATAAAACTATCCAGCCCAGGGCTGCAGCACTTCCACACACCAGCCAATTACGGGCCCTGGGAAAATGAAACCGGCATTCTCCTTTGTTCAAATGAGGAGCTGAATCAATTTTATATATATATATATTCATTCTCCTATCTCCAAGTTCCTTCCATGCTTGAGTTCCTGTCCTATGATTGGCCCATGGGAAGTGGCACTATTAGGTGTGGCCTTGTTGGAAGAATTGCATCACTGTTGGGGTGGGCTTTGAAGCTCTGTCCAGGGCACAAGAGTCAGTCTCTCCTGGCTGCAGTCAGATCAAGATGGAGAACTCTCAGCTCCTTCTTCAGCACTATGTCTGCCTGGATGCTGCCATGATAATAACGGACTGAACCTGTAAGCCAATCCCAATTAAATGTTTTCTTTCACAAGAGTTGTTGTAGCTGGACAGTGGTGGTGCACGCCTTTAATCCCAGCACTTGGGAGGCAGAGGCAGGCGGATTTCTGAGTTCGAGGCCAGCCTGGTCTACAGAGTGAGTTCCAGGACAGCCAGGGCTATACAGAGAAACCCTGTCTCAAAAAAACCAACCAACCAAACAAACAAACAAAAAAGTTGTCGTGATCAGGGAATGTCTTCACAACAGTGGAAACCCTAGCTAAAAATAACTGAAACAAACTGTGATGTGGAATTATAAGCTGAGTAAATAAACCCTTTCGTCCTCAACCTGCTTTTGGTCATGGTGTTTCATTGCAGCAATAGAAACTGTGACTAAGACGAGCTCTCAGTCATCCAAGGAGCTCCTTGGAGGAGCAGGGATCATGGGAGCCGCTGGTGGTTCACTTTTAGCTACAAGGATCATTGTTTCTTCCCAACAGCTATAGAAACTGTTTCCTGTGCACACTACACTTTGAATGAAAAGGGCTGGGGACTGGGGTAGGGTTCCTAAGTCTATGCAGAAGTCCTCAGAAATACTTCTTTTGGGAACTAGAGGTGCCAATTTCAATATGATAAAACAGTTGATCAAACAATTACTGAGTAAGAGAACCAAGAAGAATGGCAGTATTGTAGGATTCTGTTGCATTTTGTAGACTAATGTTTCATAGCGATAATAATAAATACATCTATGTTGAAATGTCATAAAAGTTAGGTCAAAATTAATGCAAAATTAGTACCGTTGCAGTTGTCATCTGAAACCAATATGTTTACACTCTGAAAATCCTTGGTCCCATCCCTTGTACAGCCTAGTATAAGGCTGTGTCGCTTTCCAGCCACACGGAAGTGTCAGTCCATTAGCCCACTAAGATGTGCACTGATGTTTATCTCTATTTTTTCCCACTGAGTTAGAAAGGGAAAATATAACCTTTTGGAGTTGGTTGTTATACTCCTAATACTTGGGGAAGTTTGGGGTTTATTTTCTTTTGTTTTTAATTTTGGACTGTTTAACTGTCACACATACCACCACAGGGGAAAGGCAGATGTGTGAAGGAGGGTTTCCCTTGGGGACTGTCACACATAGAGCAGGGTCCCACTAGAAGCCCTTAAGTACTTTGTAAATGAACATGACAAAGGGACCAATGAGGTTTCCTTTCTGCAGACAAGTCCCAGGGATAGTGCCTAGGTCCTGAGGTAAGTACAGAAAAGTCTGGTTTGGACCAGGAGAGGAAATCCCCTTCCTCACAGTGTTGTGACTCATTGACTAAACC
Source organism: Grammomys surdaster (assembly GCF_004785775.1). Taxonomy (NCBI): domain Eukaryota; kingdom Metazoa; phylum Chordata; class Mammalia; order Rodentia; family Muridae; genus Grammomys; species Grammomys surdaster. Next base: position 7,859,601 of record NW_021620984.1, read on the forward strand.
TGAGAGCCCACGTCTTGATGTTGCTGAGGTCATACACTGTTGGCAGCTGTGATGGTTTACACATCTGTCTTCTGGATCAGAACAGGTGGGTAGGCAAGTATGTGCCTCCTGGGAGATTTTCTGGTACTTTCCAATTATAATAGGATAAACTTGCTTGGGAGGCTGAGGAAGATGACTGAGCCAGACAGAAGTAGGAATAGAATCTCCGTGAGCAAATCTGTTATGACCCTTGATTTAGTAATGATGTGTGTGTGTGTGTGTGTGTGTGTCTCCATGGAGCCAAAGGAGGGTATTGGATCGGCCAGAGCCAGTGTTATAGACAGTTGCAAACTGATCACTGTGGGTGCTAGGAAGTAAACTAGTTTCTTGAGAAGAACAGCAAGTGCTCTTAACCTCTGAGCCATCTCAGCTCCCGGACAAGGCCTTTCAGACATGGTTTAAGCAAAATCTTTTCAAAATCTGCTGGCAAGTATTTGTGTATGAGCTGCTTCTCTCTGACCGGCAAAGATACAACGACTACGGCATAGGTTTATATCCATGGCAGCATAATTGAGATATGTCAGGTCCGAACAGCTTAAATACCTTTCTAGAGGAACAAATTGTCTTTGTCTTCTGATTTTTTTTTCTCGCCTTAAGCTGGAAAAACAAGGCAGTTTCTTGAGGCACTAGTGTACCACCCTGCAGACACCGGAACATGTGACTCACATGCCATTGTTCTTGGAATGCATCTCTGATTCTCTGTGACAGGGCATGAGTCAAATGACTGGAAATAGAAACAAATCACTGGCAAAGACAAATCACAGGCGAAGCCGAGTGCCCGTCTAAGTTGTGCAGAAGATAATCTGAGTACGATTCTGATATTTTGCTAAGTATTTTTCCCACTTCATTTGGGACTGTCAGAAAAGATTGATTGTATTTTAAAAACACGGGTCTAGGGCTAGTGAAGAAACTCGGTTGTTAGACTGCTAGTCTGGCTTGGCCAAAGCCTTGGGTCTGATGCTCAGGACCATATAAACTGGATACGGTGGCATATGTCTGTCTGTAATCCCAGCACTAAAGGGGTAAAGGAAGGAAGATCAGAAGTTCAAGGTCACCCTCAGCTACATAGGGAGGGAGTTGGAGAACAGCTTGGGCTACCTGAGATCCTTTCTCAAAAATAAAATTAAACCAGGCAGTGGTGGTGCACCCCTTTGATCCAAGCATTCAGAGGCAGACAGGCAGCTGATGAGTTCAAGGCCAGCCTGATCTACACATTAAGTTCCAGGAGAGTCAAAGCTATATAGAGAAACTTTGTGTCGAAAAAACAAAGTACAAGGCCGGGCGGTGGTGGCACAGGCCTTTAATCCCAGCACTTGGGAGGCAGAGACAGGCGGATTTCTGAGTTCGAGGCCAGCCTGGCCTACAGAGTGAGTTCCAGGACAGCCAGGGCTACACAGAGAAACCCTGTCTCGAAAAACAAAACAAAACAAAACAAAACAAAACAAAAAAAGAAAAAGAAAAAACAAAGTACAAAGAATAAATAAATTAAGATTAAATCAAGGGTATGGTCAAAAATAAGGATAAGCAAAGGCTAGCATTACAGAGCCAAGAATATCATAGTTGCAGAAGACAGGCTATTTTGATACATCATTTCTTCTGCTTGTGCTCCACCACGTTGGTCTTCCTCGGCACACTTTCAGAGTCTCAGAATTACTTTAGGGCTGGAAGGATGGCTTAGTCATTAAAGACTAGGCTCACAACCAAAAATATAAGAGTTATTTTAATATGACTTTCAATTTTCTTGACTAAATATCAGAAGTAAAAGGTCTAATTTGAATGGCAAGCACATATTTAATTTGATAAGACACAGTCTGCCGGCCCGGTTTGAATGTGAGGCGTCTCCTACCGGCTTTCAAACACGTGACCCAGAGCTGGTGCAGCTGCTTGCGACACTGTGGGACCTTCGGGAAGTAGGGTGATATTGAAGGATGTGAGTCACTGGGGGGTGTGGGGGGGTGAGTTGTGAAGGCAATACCTGCTTCTGGTTACAGATCCAGGCCCCTCTGCTTCCTAGGCTGCTTGGTTGTAACTGCTTCGCATGCTTTGCATTTCCCACCATGACCGCCTGCACCCACTGAGCCATGAGCTGAATAAACTCCTCTTCCCTTAAGTTGCTTCGTCAGGCATTTTGTTGCAGCAGTGAAAAAGCCTACTACATAGACAGCTCCCCAAGAGGCTGACAAATTTTGCATTTTTTTTAGAGATGGCTCCTGAGAATTTTGATGACCACGTTCTTAAGCGTACGGTTCTGATTCCAACACCAGAGCTGCTCCCTCTGAGCCGGTGTCAGGTTCCACAGGGCTTTTCTAACCAGCCCGATGCTCACAGCCTTTCCCTTCTTCAAGCCAGGAAGGCCAGGTCAGGACAGACACCAACCATCTGACTCTGAAATTCTAGAGTTCGAATCCCGTACATATCTCTTAAGCTTAGCCTTGCCTTTTTGTGTTTTTAAATCACCTTTTTTTTTTGAGAATTTCATGTGTACATACTGTAGGTATGTCACATCCACCTCCTTCTCAACCCTACAAGTCCTCCTGTGTCTCCCAGACTTCCTCTGAAATTATGACCTATTCTTCTTTAGTTACTGTTTCATATCTCTGTGTGTACATGTAAATACAACCAGCTGAGTCCGTCTAACGCTGCTCCTACGTACCTACATTTAGGGATTTCCATGTGGGACTGAAGAACCTATCAGGAGACTTGGCCGTAGAGAAGATTAATTCTCCTTCTATTAGCAGCTGTTAATTGCGTAGCTTATCATCCAGGGGTGAGCCCTCCTGAGACTTCCTTCTCCTACATCAGCGGATCAGCTAGCGGTACCATTGGTCTTGTTTAGACAGCCATACTGTTGCTATTTCGTGACTGCAGCTCCCTGTCATAGAGAAGAGACACTAACTCACAGCAGACACTCTGGTCCTCTTGCTCTTACAAACTTTCTGCACCACCCTCCCTTCCATGAGGTTCTCTGAGTCTCAGATGTAAGAGTTGTGATAAAGATAGATCTATTGGAGCCGGGCAGTGGTGGCACATACCTTTAATCCCAGCGCTCGGGAGGCAGAGGCAGGTGGATCTCTGTGAGTTCGAGGCCAGCCTGGTCTACAGAGTGAGTTCTAGGACAGCCAGGGCTACACAGAGAAACCCTGTCTCAAATGGAAAAGAAAAGAAGAGAAGAGAAGAGGAGAGGAGAGGAGAGGAGAGGAGAGGAGAGGAGAGGAGAGGAGAGGAGAAGAGAGGAGAGGAAAGAAAAGAAAAGAAAGTCCACTGGGGCTGGGCACCCCAGGGTCAGTTCTTCCCATTTGAACCATTTGTGGATTTCTGTAATTCTGCTGCAAAAGGAGCTTTGTTGGTGAGGGGTGAGGACTGCAGTTTCCATATGGGTAAGTGTTTAGAAGAGTCACGGGGTATACAGCTGTAGGAAAGTAGCGTAGGAGGCCCTCCTCTGGGCTCCATGACCTCACCAGCCATGGGTGGTTGACTGGGTTTTCAGGACCAGGAATGGATTCCCTCCTATTCTGTTAGTTCCTTCCAAGAAGTAAGTGCCACCACTGCACCCTTCGGGATCTGTTGTCCTCCTGGTCATTGTTATGGTCCATACGATTTATAGTTGGATAATTTTAATTGCTGTTTCCTTTGGCAGCTTGCATAGTACCTTAGAGAACCATGAGAGGTATTCCTCAGGGAGGGGTTAGCCTCACATTTTGTCACCGTGAGAGGTCTTTCCTTAAGGGAGAACCAGCAATGCCAGGTGCTTTCTTTAAAAATTCTTTGAAGAGAGGTGAGCTGAATGCTGTCGCCTGGACCCCCACCAGCTCCATTGCCTTCCTTCCTCCATTGCTGACCCCCAGGGACACCCAAGCCTGCAGGCCCCAATAATACCCAGGCTAGACCCAGGCCTGCCTATCCCCTGCCTGCCAGGTCCATCTGGCCACAGCTAGCTGAGGTGAGCTGCACACTGTCCCCCAGCTCCATCACCTTTCCTCCTGAAGAGGCCTGCCAAGCCCCAGGAACATCCAGGCTTCTGGGAACCCAGGAACACCCAGAGAGGAGCCTAGCACAACTGTCACCTGAGAGGCTTCATCCAGCAGCTAATAGAAACAGATTCAGAGACCCACAGATAAACATCAGGTGGAGCTCGGGGAGTCTTGTGGAAGAACCTGGGGAAGTTAGAGGAGTCAAAGACACCACAAGAAGACCTACAGAGCCGACTAGCCTGGGCCCATGGGGGCTCACAGAGACTGAATCACCAACCAAAGAGCATGCATGGGCTGGACTTAGACCCCGTGCACATACATAGCAGATATGCAGCTTGGTTTTCATGTGGGTCCCCTAACAATTGGAGTGGAGTCGTGTCTGACTCAGACTCTGTTGCCTGCCATTGGATCCCTTTCCTCTAGCTGAGCTACCTTATCTGGCCTCAGTGGGAGTGGATGGGCTTAGTCCTGATGAGGCTTGATGTGCCAGGGGTTTGGGGGGGGGGAGGGAATCAAAAGGAGAAGGGGAGAGGGGAATGGAAGAATGGAGGTGGGGTGCGTGGGACTTGGAGGAGAGGCAGGAGAGGGCTGTGACTGGGAAATGAAATTTTTTTTAAAAAAAAATTCTTGGGGTTGCAGAGATGTCTCAGCAGTTATGGGCACTGTTGCTCTTGCATAGGATCCAAGTTGAGTCCCCTAGCATATATATAGAGACTCATAACAGTCTGAAACTCCAGTCCTATCAGGATTCGGGCACCCTCTTCTGATATATACAGGCACCAAGACATGTGCATGGTATAGATACACACATGCAGGCAAAATACATATGCACATAAAATAATAAAATAAATAATGCTATTAAAAAATCTTTTAAAACATTCTTTATGGGTATGGGTCTGTGAAGGTATGTGCCTGTGAGGACAGTACCCAAAGAAGCCAGCAGACGGCGCTGAAGTTGAGAAACCACTGAAGCTGAGTGCGGGGCACTGACCTGAGGTCTCCTGCAAGCACAGTGTGCCTTTAAATGACTGAGCCAACTCTAGCTGCAGTTGCCAGGTGTTCTCAGGAAGCTCAACCTGAAAGAGATGAGAAGGCCACTAGGAACGTGGGGACCAGTGGACCAGCCAGGTGTCAGCAGCCTGGGGGACAGGAAAACAGCCAAGATGACATGCAGATATTTTAACCCTAACAGACTTGAGAGACTGTCAGGTACTGACTTTCAAAAGTGCAGTGCATCTTAAGAAGGCTAAGAAGCCGCGATACAAAAGCTTCATGGGTTTGTTTGATTTTCTTTTTCTTTCTTATTACAAATGGCAGGGAAGATGTTTTCTATTTAACAGTTACTCCTTAACTCAGTTAATTAATTCAACTTCAATGAACTAAAAACATGCTTTTAATCTGTCTGTATACAGTAATATTTACTCAGGTGTTAAAAATCTTACATGGAAAATGGTCCACCGCAGTCACACTGGCTAGCATTTCCAATCATTTGATAAGTCTCTCGTGCGACAACTAGGCCCAACCCCTTGGAATTCTGTCAAGACAGCCTTACAGGAAGCCTACAACAGTAGGATGGACGGGTTTGCCTCCTGTCTAAGCTTCTGTTTCCTGATGTTTAAATTGAAACTACTTCTAATCTTGGACCACAGGCCACTTGACTTCTGCTCCCATAACTAAGGTGCACTGAAAGACATTTAAAAGGAAAACTGAAAGAGGGGTTTGGGGAGATGTGTAAGCGGCTGAGAGTGATTACTGCTCTGGTGGAAACTCACAGCTATCTCTCAGTGTAGTTCCAGGGGATCCAATACCTTCTTCTGACTGTTACACGCATTAGGCACGCTTGTGAACTACATAGATACATGCAAGCAAAAATGTGCAGGTTTTAAAAAGACTGAAAGGAGTCTGCAATGACAAAAAAATTCCTCCCAGGCACAACACTGGGTCATCTAGACTCTTTGCTGAGATACTATAGAATACATAAGCTTGCAATGGCCCCAATTCACCTGGCCAGTGTCCCAAGCAGATGGAGAGCTGTGTCACAAGGTATCACTTGTTACTCATTGCCTGCTCGGACTCAGTCCTCGGCATCCTTTGGAGCTCGATATAAAACACTAAGCAGACAAAAAGGACTGCCTTTAAGCGGCTCCCTCTGCACACGTGATCTATGCTAGATCCACAACTGCATCTGAGCATGTGATCAGGGCACGTGATTGCAATGATCTCTCATGTCTGCGGTTCACCGTAGCTACAGTGAAGCGATTTTACAGATGTGCTCAGGGCTCCCACTGAATTGATCAAGAAAGCATTCTAAATGAGCATCAGCAGGTCAGATAATCTCTCTAGGAATACAGGAGATCCCTGAGAGGAAGAGGTATTTGGAGTGTGAGCCCTCCTGCTGACCTTCTAGAAGGAAATAGCCGTGTTGTGAGTGGCTATAGAGCAGGACTCAAGGCAAGGGTGAAAGTGGCCAAAGACACTGACTGTCAGTCTTACTGCTAGGTGAACAGCTGCTTAGATGCAGGTATAATAGAAGCTAATACCCACAGTCCTAACCTCAAGGTGTCCTTTCCTTTCAAAATACTTACTAATTATTATTTTTATGTGTATGTGTGTGCACACTTACATGAGTCTATATACACCACATGCAAAAAGGAGTCTTTAGAAGCCAGAAAAGGGCACCAGATCCCTGGAAACTGGAGTTACAGGTATTTGTAGGATGCCGAGTGGGTGCTTGAAACTGAACCCAGGTCCTTTGCAAGAACAGCAAGTCCTCTAAAACCAGTGGGCCATCACCCAAGCCCGTGTCCTTTCCCTTTTATAAGATATAATCTTATGATGAAAGCTGGTAAGCTTTTACAGTGTGAAGCATTTGTGCCTTGTGTCTTCCAAGCTGAGTACTCCCTTAAGTGTTCCTGTCCATCATTTTAACCTTTCGTGTTCCTTGAACTAAGCATGTTAAAATTGGGTTGGATCTTCAACGAAGACCTTAAACTGACCATGTTCAGAAACATGGCTGAACCTGAAATAGGTATCTACAGGCATATATTTATGAGCTCTGAGAATAAAATTCCCATGATCCCTTTGTTCAAGGGAGGCAATTGCTTTGGAAATATTGCTCATGTTATCTTTACCTGCGACAGATGATAAATCTTTCTTCAGTGTTTTACTTTTGTTCATTCTTATAGTGGCTTTGCATTCATCATGACATTGTGCTTGGTTATATACTACAACTATGAAGAAATGAGTTCTACCAATAAACTCTGTCTCCCTAGAAACAGTTTCTTCCTTTATTAGAGCCCCAAATAAGAACATAGCCCGTCACTACCTTGATCTCAGCCTGGTGAGGTCCTGAATCCTTCTAAAAACACAACAATATGAAGATGACTCACTGGGAGTTTTTGTTGTTGTTGTTGGTTTTAGGAACTAAATCTTGGTGTTGGTGTTTTAGCAATGGGGATAGGTAAAAAAGAAAATCTCAAGACTTCAGTAGACATAGGTTGGGAAGCTTAAACATCTCAGAGGTTGTGAGCACTGTTTGAGCTGAACCTGCTTTCGTGACTGCCATGCCTTGGGGGAGGGGGTGGGGAGAGACAGTGATCAGAGCACTGGCATTCTCTCTCTCTCTCTCTTCTTCTTAGCTGGTACCAGGGATCAAGATGCTCTGCTCCTCTGCTCTCCGAGATGAACTTCATTTCTCTGAACTGTGAGCTAAAATAAACTTTTCTTCCCTTGTATTGCTTCCTGTAAAGTACCGAGTCACAAGAAGATCATTTAATATTGCCTTGTGCCTGTGTCAGTGGATTACTTTAGCTCCCCCTTCTGTAAATTGGCACTGTCTCATAAGATTGATAAAAGAATCACATTATTTAAAATCCCTTACCACAGAAGTTGGCACATAAGTGAGAGAAAATATATGTTGATATGAGTTTCTCTTAGTCCTAACATTGTCAGTGGTGGCAAATTTCAGTTCATGCTTAGAATAACTTATGGTGGTTATTTAGTACTTTTTCCGGCTATTTTTTTCATTATTTTATTTTAAAAACCTCATCTCTCTAATACTTGAATAAATATATCACTTAATTAAATTTATGGGAGGCTATTGTTTTGAACAGAGGTCATGCCTCAGGCACAACAGGAAAAAACAAATCAGAATGGAGTCCCTCAAGCTAAGTGCCACATCATCAAATTGAACTTGGAAACTGACCAGTTTTCTTTTTTTCTTTTTTCTTTTCTTTTTTTTTTTTTTTTTTTTTTTTTTGGTTTTTTGAGACAAGGTTTCTCTATGTAGCCCTGGCTGTCCTGGAGCTCACTCTGTAGATCAGAAATCTGCCAGCCTCTGCCTCCCAAGTGCTGGGATTAAAGGCGTGCGCCACCACCGCCCGGCCCTGACCAGTTTTCAAAACAGTACAAATGTCAGAGCAGCCCACCACAAGGGGCCAGGCTTACCTGAGCCAACATGATAAAGAATGCTCCTCTGTGATAACCCCACAGGGAGAGTTAAGTTTGAAATCATCAATTTCCCACTTTGGTCTCTATCTCTGTTTTTATTGGTCCTTTTCTGCTTTTAATGCCAACCTCTCATGTAGACAACCCTCCCAGGGTGACAATCACAGATGAAACACTTCACGATTCATAAATCACCCATAAAGCACATTGATCTTTAGACTTTCTTTAAATGAAATTTTGTCTGTAGACGATATCATTGGCCCTATTTCAGAGATAGAAACCAGGGTTCAGGTCAGAGAAGTGGTGGCTGGGTAGGGGATTTCAGACTTGGTATTACCCAAGCCACATAAAATGCAGGGAAATGGGAGGAGAGCAGAAGACATTTCGTTTCTGAGTCAAAATGAACTCTGTGTTTTTGTAAAAAAAAAAAAAATGGGGGATTCTTAGAAATGGTTTTTCTGTTAGTTTCACATGCTGAAAATATCTTGCCTGACAAACAGTGGAGACTGAGAAGATACATGGATGGATGGATGGATGGATGGATGGATGGATGGATGGATGGATGGATAGATTGATAGGTGGGTGGGTGAGTGGATGGATGAGTAGATGGATGAGTGGATGGGTGGTTGGGTTGGTAGATGGATGGATGGATGATGGATGGATGGATAGGTGGGTGGGTGAGTGGATGGATGAGTAGATGGATGAGTGGATGGATGGGTGGATGGATGGATGGGTAGATGGATAGATAGATGGGTGAATGGGTGGGTAGGTGGGTGGTTGGATGAACAGACAGACAATGTGATGGTTAGTTGCAATCATCAACTTAGCAAGAACTGAAATTACCTGGGAAGTCTCAATGTCTGGACTGGTCTGGCATGTGGGCACAACTATGGAGGATTTTCTTGACTGGAATGGTTAAGGTGGGAAGACATAACCTAAATGTGAGTAGCACTGTTTCATGAGCTGGGTCCTGGGTTGAATGAAAAAGAGAGAGGGGATTGAGCACACATTCATGGTTCTTTGTGTCTGATTGTGGACAAAGTGTGGTCAGCTACCTCTTGTTCCTGTCACTGTGACTTCTCTGCCATGATGGAGTGTAACCTTCAACTGTGAGCTGAGATAAACCTCTTCCCCTTACATTGCTTTTTTTCTGAGTAGTTTTATCATAGTGATTAAAATAACTAAGATAGATAGATAGATAGATAGATAGATAGATAGAGAAATGGCATCATGAAATTTCTTAGAATTTACTTACTGCAAGTTATGCTTCTCGCCAAGGAAGCTTCATGGTAGACCTGAATTAGGTGACTTGAAGGAAGATTTATACCCTGGCTCAAACATAAAGGAGAGCGAGGGGCTGACTGCCCCTAAAGAAATGTTAACAATAACCCTCTACCAGTGCCTTGTGTTTTAAGAAGATTATGAAGAGAACACAGATGAGTAATCTTTAGATTTTAATAGGATAACTTTAAGAATATGAATGTATTCACATGGCCCTGAGTTTGTAACAGTGCTCAAGATGGCCTTGGCCTTGCAAGCCCCTGCTTTAGTGCCTTTATTAGAGGTGTGCCTCACTATTCCTAGCTTCATATTCAATTTCTTATATATAAAAGAAACAATAATGGAAAACATTTTCAAGATATATAGCAAAGTGGATCAACACTGATAAAGTGGCAGAAAACAAAATTGGAAACTGTTATAATTCTGTATATGAAAAGAGTTAAATATTTAAATCACTTCATTTTTAAAGCAGTCTGGGCTGGACCACTGTGATATTCTCACATCAGGAAATTTTAAGTAATTTTCCATTCCATGGTCTCAGGCTTGTGGCAGGAGATGAGAGCCATGGACATGATGGGGAGGTAAGAGGTGAGGGAGGCAGGGAAGAATGGTTCAGAAATACAGCACCATTTCTAGTGTACACACTGTGTTCAGCATCACACCAGAACCTGTGCAACTCATCCTCACAGACAATAAACCCTAAACACAAACCACTCTGCAAATCCTGTTCTTTCTCGGTCCTGCCCTTTGGATTGGTGTCAGGGCATCGTTAATCTTCATTGTCAACCTGGCTGGATCTAGAATCACCTAGGAGAAATACCTTTGTATGTGGGAGGCACTTCCAGAAAGGCTTGAGTGAGGAGAGACCCACCTTCAACATGAGTGGCATCGTCCCATAACCCGGGGGCCTGGATTGAATAAATGAGGGGAAAGGAGACAGCCACAGAAGTATTGGCATTCCCTTCTGCGTGTTCTAGTCTGCTGGAACGAGGAATCCTAGACACATACTTAAGCTGCTATGGACTCCACCACGCACCCCACATGATGGGTTGTATTGTCTCAAATCATAAGTCAAAATAAATCACTCATTCCTCAAGTCACCAGGCATTTTGTCACAGCAATGGCAAAGATAACAAACACATTAATTAACAATGTTCAGGGTAAAGAAATAGCAGCCTTGATCATAAGCGAGGGGCTATTTCTACACGGTACTTTAGGCTGGATCAGTGGTTCTCAACCTTCCTCATGCTGTGACCCCTTAACATATAGTTCCTCATGGTGGGGTGACCATCAATGAGAAAACTATTTTTGTTGCTACTTCATAACTATAATTTTGCTGCTGTTATGAATCATAATGTAAATATCTGATATGCAGATGGTCTTAGGTAACCCTTGTAAACCAGTGGTTTGATTCCAAAGGGGTCATGAGCCGTAAGTTGAGAATCTCTGGGCTATATGATGCTTTGATGAAAATGTAGAAACAAAAACATAGTTTATATTTTGTCAAATCAATCACTTTCAAAGTCCCTTGTGCAAACGTCTTGGTGACCAGGATGGTCCAAGAAACTAAATGCTACAAAAGCAATAGGACATGGAGATAAGAGTGAGCACACCAAGGAGACCACAGGATAGCAGGAGACGGGTACTTTCTAGAACATTAGGCCTTACCGGCTTCTTGTCATCACCCTTGCCACCATCGTTCAGATTTCCAAATCTGTTCCTCTCACTGCCTCCCACATGGCTTCCTCCTCCTCTGTCTTCCTCCTCTGCTGAGTTGTTTCTGCTCTAGCTGGGTTTCACCTACTAAAAACAGCACTGTCTACACAGCCTACAAGACTTTGACATATATATGTCCAGTATATTTAACTCATGGAGACAGCAGAGGTGGACTTTCACATTCTTAATCTATATGTTTTCATTCTGCTTGTATGGAACCTATCTATACAATGCATAGAACCTATCTACACAATGTGTGGAACTAGTCTATACAATGTATGGAACCTCTGTACATAATGTATGGAACCTGTCTACACAATGTATAGAACCTGTCTATACAATGTATGGAACCTATTTATACAATGTATAGAACCCATTTATATACTGTATGACCTATCTTGGTTTCCCTTTATCTTATCACAAGACCCACCAGGCACAGGGTAATGCTAAAATGTCTCCAGGGACAAATTGGTTATTGTTCTATCATCTTAAATGGGAAAATTCCCTTAAGCCAGGAGAGGAAAATACCATTGTCATGATTAATATTCTAGATCCCACCAAGAACCCAATAAAACACCTGCTCTTTCCTCTGTCAGCAGGCAGCCTGTTGTATGTCCTGAAACACACCATGTCCCATTTTTTAACTCTTCTTTCCAAGTAAATCTATAATCGCAAGCTCCCTCAAGTCCGGTATGAGAAACATATGATCTTCCCCTCCCACTTCCTGCATACAGAAGTCTTAAACTGCTTGGAGAGAGAGAGGAGTGACTTTTGATATTAATAGCAAGCCCCTTTAGCCAACACCTAAGCTTATGCTAACGGGTAAGCAAAGCCATAGAAAATCTCAGTGTAGGCTACTTGGACTGGTCCACCCTAACTCTTATTCTTGAGGAAGCAGAGTTGCTGGTGGCTGAGTTCTAGAAATCCTGATGAGATTCAGTTTCTGAGTGGTTGAATAAATTAGGGGATGAGGCACTCCAAGAAAACAAGAATCTGTGTCCCTCCCCATCATACCTTGCCCTCTGTTTCCACATTCTTCAATCATATTAGCTAACTAGGGGCATGACTAAAGAATGCTCCTGAGTTCTGGGAGGGATTCTCACAGATTATTGATGCTGGGAAGGAAGTGGGTATCACAAACTGAATGGAAGGAAAATACCCTATCTACCTACCTCTCAGTTATGTGCCTTCTTTTCTAAAGTCAAAGCTCATGCTTCCTCACTGTAAAACCTGCTTCACCTCTGACTCAGACAAGCCATTTCTGACCACAGACTCTCATAGTTGGGTCTTATTGTTCCACAACTCCCACTCCTCGAGGATCTGAGGGCAACGTAACCATGAAACATTACACCCGTTTCTTGGTAGCTGTGTCTCCTGGTGTTCGAAATGATCCTTAGCGGTTTACTCCATCTTTTAAGCTGCACTTAGGTTCTTCCCCCAAAACGCAGAAACTAAGTACTAGGGAACCTAACCAAATTGCCACACACATCTATTATGACAAAGGGTCAACGACCTCAGGAAACCTCGATTTTCTTATAATATCATTTTTTTTTGGTGAATTTGCTTCTCTTTTAAAAGAGGATCATGAGAAGAATTAGTCAAGAAAAGAGATCTGGTTCACCATGGTTTGGAAGGGGGAAAATGGTCACCTTACCCATATGAATAGGCCATCTATCTCATGAATATTCATGCAACATGTCTTCAGAAGCCACAACACATGCTTGGCCTGGTGATGCATGCCTATAACTCTAGCATTTGGGCGATCCTGGCCAGTCTTGTAGGTGATATCGTATTTTATGTTCCTCTTATTAAGATGGGAGAAACTGGGTTATCTGAACATAAAGGATGTATGTCTTTACTTGGTCTATTCACATAGACAGCATAGGCCCATTTTTCTACTGAGTTGATGATTTTTATCATGTGTATGTGTAGGCCAGGGGATAACCTTGGGCATCATCCCTCAGCAGCTGAGCATGCTGGCCAGGCACTGTTATGGAGGCTAGGTGGCTCACTTATCTCCAACACTTCTGGAACTACAAGCAAGCCTTACATTTGTTTGTTTGTTTGTTGTTGTTGTTTTGTAACATGGATTCTGGGGATCAAGTTCAGGTTCTTGTGCTTGCAAGGAAATCGCTTTACCCAGCTAACTACTCCTGCCCACTCCCAACGCCCCAATCGTTTTCTTTGTAATACCTCTCTATATAGATAGTATGGAAATTAAAATGGGCTAGCCTTTTCTCCGAACATTAAAGAGCTCCAGTTTTTTAAAGGTTTAATTTCATGGGTATGGGTGTTTAGCCTGTGTGCATGCCTGTGCACCATGTGCGTAAAATAAATACCCAAGGAGGCAAAAAGAGGCAGTTGGACCCCCCCCGGAGCTAGTTACAGAAAATTGTGAGCTGCCATGTAGGTGCTTTGTTTCAAATCCAGGTCTTCTAGAAGAACAACCAATGCTCTTAACCACTGAGCCATCTCTCCACCACCCCTCCCCCAAGGTTAAATAAAGCCTGGATAAAAACATTCATGCCACTCTCTTCCTTGGGTATGGGGTTCCATGATCCACTTTAGAGCTTGAATTTACAGAAGCTATGGTTATTATGTAAACATTGGAAGAGATGCGTCCTCACCCCTTCCTATATTCTTTCTCTGGGTTTAAATCATATCCATCTCCTCAGAGGTTTTCCACTTGCTAACACCTCGAAATACTAGATTAAGCCCTGCTGTATCCTCGTTGACTCTCCCAAATTAAACTCTGGGTTAAAATTATCTAACTTCCACTTAGTTACTACAACATCAAAAGTGTCGACGACAACAACAAAACAACAAAAGCCTCTCAAATACACTGATAACTTTAAATCTGAATTTATGTTTTGAAATAAAAATGCAAGATAACAAACTTTTATAAAATTGCCACATGGGAACACACTTTAAAATACATGCTGTGTTTACTTACAAAGAGTTAACAATAAATTCAGTCTAAACAAGAATCTATCAGTTATAATGTGAGTTCCTTCCTTTCTTTGTGCAAAAAGGAAGCTTGTGGAAAATGCTGGACACCTCAGGAGAGCCAGCAATGACTCAGCACCTCCATGATAAGGAAGCCCGGAGCAGTCCCCCTGACTGGACTCCAGTCTGCAGCTTCTCCCTGGGCTGCAGGGCCTGCCGCTTGTGTGCCATGGCTCTGTCACTTCTAGTGACGATACAAATATCACCATTATTTTCCTTTCATTGTAAACTTCAACAGAAAAGTCAGCATGCTACACACTCTGTACATGGAGTTCAGTGAACTTTCTTGAGACTCTCAGCACTCTGGAAAAGCCTTTTTGCAGAAATTTCTGATCTGGTTCACTTTCTCACGTGGGAACTTGGACTTTGGGGACATCATCCACACAAACCAGTACTCGCAAGGTGGGTCCAGTTGGCTCTGCCATGACTCTGCTCTGGCTCAAACCATCTTCTCTCCAATTACAGGAGATTTCATCTCTCCTTTCCTTTCGCTCTGTTTGACAACTGGTATTACGGAGTGTTCTTACAGAATTCCTTTATTTCATTCTAATAATCAACAATTTGAGGCTGTTACAGAACCACATAACCGTTCTTTTAGATATTTTGCTGATCTGTAAAACTAAGCTGATTTGTATAAGAATAAGTAAGAAACAAATGCTGGTGGATCTTAGCACCTTGCCATCATGTCTGCTACTGATGGATGATTGCTTTCAAAGAGTCAACCAAGTTCGCACATGGTTTTCCTCTCACATAAATACTCAAGTTATTTTCATTCAAATAATAAAACACGATTTTTTTAAAAAACAAAAAACAAATACATGCCCTGGACAACTGTCACAAAACCAGTAGATATAATATGCTATGGTGGTCCCACTCTTCATTTCCATAAACTAGTTCCAAAACAAGGGTTTGAGCCCTTGTCTCTTCTCATGGATACAAGTTCTAAGACATATCATTTGACATTATTGTGTGTATGTGTAAAGAACACTAGAATAACATTCTTAACATGAGTAGGGAGTATAAAACCATCACTGCAAAGCTTTACTGCTTCATAATTACTTCAAAATTCACAGTATGGCCAAATCTTGCTAATTATAAAAGGGTAGTCTAGTAATTTCTTCTATGGTGATAGTACCATTACTGACATTTATTTGTTCCTAATTCAATTTCCTTTCAACTACCTGATGTTGAAGCTGAGGTAGCGAATTGTGGCTGCGTTGCTAGGCAGTGGTATCAGCAGAGACCAGCTGGAACATCAGATTTGATTCAAATGAGAGGGAAATAAAGTCTCCCTGACAGTCTTCTCATTTGGCATTCAAAACAACAACAACAAAAAACCAGACACACGCCCCCACTCCACCCCCAATCATTTCTTTAGTGATAAAAGTACAGTTCTTTGGTAAGCATAGACACAATACACGGGATCTGTTTCTTAGCGTGGAAAGTGGAGTCCAGGGAGAAGGACTCAAACTCCGTTGCCACCTTCCGGTTAACACGGGTGAGAATGTGCATAAACTCAAGCTTGTGTGCGTACTGCTTCAGCATGGCGCACAGTGACTGGATGAACCACGACCCGTCCTTTGAATTTCTCCAGGAATAGTAACCTACAAGGCAAAAGACGCAGGACCATAGCTGCCATTACATCACAGCATCGCTTTGGAGGAGTCTATGCGTTTTTATATAACCATATTGATCATCTCATAAGCCATACAAAGGCAAAAGAATTAACACCTTTGGTCCCCAGAGCTCACTGCTCTCAGCTGGGAAAGAAAAAGCAGTCCAGGACTGACTGCCACTGACTTCCTAGTTTCTGGTCTCTTTCCCATAGGATGGAACAGGTCAGGATGAGGAAGAGGAAGATATGAAGATACCAAAGCAAAGCTATCCAAATAGGACTGTGTAGGT
This sequence comes from Grammomys surdaster, assembly GCF_004785775.1. Taxonomy (NCBI): domain Eukaryota; kingdom Metazoa; phylum Chordata; class Mammalia; order Rodentia; family Muridae; genus Grammomys; species Grammomys surdaster. Next base: position 7,875,965 of record NW_021620984.1, read on the forward strand.
AACATGGTGCTTCAATCAGAACCCATCTGATGTGAATACTGGTCTAGACAGGAAATAAACTGTTTACATACATACACTTTAAAAATGTTTCTTATTTATTTTATGCGTCTGATCTCTTTGCCTGCATGTGTGTAAGTGTAGTGTCCTATGCCCACACAGATCAGAAGAGGGAGTCAGAACTCCTGGAACCAAAGTGAACAGTGGTTGTGAACTACCATGCGGATGTGAGCACCCAAAGCCAGGTCCCCTGCTTAAGTATCAAGTGTTCTTAACTATTAAGCTGTCTACTTGCCCCTTATAGATGTACATTGTAAAATATGACATTAGCTTGCCTTTGGGGCATCTGGATGAATATAATAAATAGTATTCAAAAGGCCCAAAAAGAAAAAACTAATGTTTTTGTGTTTATTTTCAGATTAACTACTGGATTCATTGTGTTTAGCTTAGAAGAACACTGTTTGGAAAGATACCTATTGGATAAAACAAACAAGTGAATGTATCTTAATTTTTAATAGATTTGTCTATCTGTCAATCTATCTATCTATCTATCTATCTATCTATCTATCTATCTATCTACTTATTGTGTGTATGTCAAAAGACAACTGTGAGAGTCAGGTTTTCTCTATCCACATACAGGTCCATACCACAAACTGAACGCCTTGTGTGTGTGAGTGTGTGTGAGTGTGTGTGTGTGTGTGTGTGTATGTGGTGGTGGTGTGTATGACAATGGCACCCATAGGCTCCTATGTTTGAATGCTGGGTCCTGAGTTGGTGGAGCTTTTTGGGAAGGATTAGGAGGTGTGGCCTTGATGAAAGTGGTGTGTCAGATGGACGTGGAGGACTCAAAAGCCAACATCAACTCCAGTTAGCTCTCTCTACCTTGTGCTGTGCTTGTGGATGGAGATATAAGCCTGCCTGTCTACTGCCATGCCTGACCCCACCCCACCCGTTTCCTACCACAGTGGTCCATGGACTCTAACCCTCTGCAATCACGGCTGCAAATTAAAGATTTTCTTTTGTAAGTTGCCTTGGTCATGATGTTCTATCACAATAGAAAAGTAACTAAGATGGCAGGTTAGTTATTTTAGGGATGTAAGGGTACCTTTGTGAAGGATATATAAACATCATACTAGCCTTTAGAACAGTCTTCACTGGTCAGCTTTATAATATGTCACAATATACTTCATCTAAAACCCACACAAAACATCCCTTGATGGTTTCTCACCGGGTGCTGTAGAGTAAGCATACAGGAAGTCGGCCTCCACTGGTATCTTCTGGCATGCCATATCCTCGTCAGTTCCACTGTCTGTCTCAATGCCACAGTCCAGCTCCGTACCCCGGCAGGCCTGTGTGTCAGAAGAGGTACACTTCTTATAAAACAAAGAGCAGTCTAAGAACTAGGGAGTTTTTCTGAGATAAGAGCAATACTGTACTGTTTGGTTTTGTGTGTCAACTTGACACAAGCTAGAGTTATCACAGAGAAAGGAGACTCCCTTGAGAAAATGCCTCCATGAGATCCAGCTGTAAGGCATTTTCTCAATTAGTGATCAAGGGTGGAAGGGCCCATTGTGTATGGTGCCATCCCTGGACTGGTAGTCCTGGATTCTAGAAGAAAGCAAACTAAGCAAGCCAGTAAGCAGCACCCATTCATGGCCTCTGCATCAGCTCCTGCCTCTAAGTTCCTGTCCTGTGTGAGTCCCTGTCCTGACTTCCTTTGGTGATGAACAGCAATGTGGAAGTGTAAGCTGAATAAACCCTTTCCTCCCCACTTGCTTCTTGGTCGTGATGTCTGTGCAGGAATACAGACCCTGACGGAGACACACACTGCAATGTACTCCGGATTCCCTAAATGGCTGTTTAAATAAATAAAAATAACAGTTCTGTAGCCCCCCCGAACCAAAAGTAAATACTGACATTTAAGTAAGTTAATCTCTTTAACTGAGCACCAACCTGCTCAGCAATGTGTTACCTGAATGATGAAGAGTTTCGGCTTTCCAGTCAGACTCCGGCAGTAGTCACCTCTGAAGAAACTAGTTAATTTTTTCAGGTCAACAGGCCCATTTGTTCCAAAAATTACTCCTTCGTCACCATGGCTTAGAATCACACAGACAAAGCTGCTCCTTTTGCTATGATCTTCCTTAGAAACTGGAAAGACATCCAGAAACAATATAAAACAGAACAGAGACAGGCAGGCACTCGCCAGCTTTGCACTGTATATGAATACAGTAAAGAACCCGTGGCTGTCTGATGTGTATCCAGCTTTCTCATTGGACTACAATGGCTTTGACTTCATGGTCTTAGCTTTCTGAGTTCTGGGGTCCCTGGTTTATATCATGACCACAAGATGAAGAAGCTGAGAATAGAATTTCAAGAGTGTCCAAGTCTAATATAGGCAGAGTACATTTGGAGCCATTTTTAGGGAATGGCTTGATTAACTTTTATTTCTTTTTTCTTTTTTATACTTTTTACTAGAATATATAAGCAGCTGGGTATGGTAGCACACACCTTTAGTCCCACCACTCAGGGAGCAGAGGCAGATGGATCTTTGTAAGCTGGAGGCTAGCCTGTCTAAATAGTGAGACTGTATCTCAAAAACAAAACAAAAAACAAACTCCCCCCCCCAAAAAAAAACACCCAGTCAGAATAATGTAAAGTATAATTCTATAATTTTTATACTTCACTATCTCTATAATTATAGCTAGACCATAAAATAAAATTACCCAATAAAGGTCACTCTTAGAGAATTCCACACATGCAATTTTGATCACAGTCACACATACATATCTCCCACTCCTCACAACTTTATGTCCCCCTCCCCTTTTTTTAAAAAAAAATAACACAGGGTCCAATTTGTGCTGGCCATATATAGACAGGAGTTGGTCCAGCCACTGCAGCATGGTCAACCAATCAGGGACCACACCCTTAAATAAAGGGGGCTCTCCCTCCTCCAGCAGCAGTCAGCTGTCACTAGCTCCCCGGGGTTCCCACATGTAAGAGTGAGGACAGCTGGGAGTTCCTGACTGCAGCAATGCTGTCTTGCTCTTACACTCTCTCTGCCCGGCGTGGCAGTAGTGCCTGAGCCTTGGGTTTAGGTGTGAGTTGGTCTAGGTGTCCAACTCTGACTGAGCTCTGCAGACACTTAATCTCTGTTCTTTGACCAGCTGGGAGTTGCTGTCCATTGCCCACAGAAGCTTCCGAAGGTCATGCTTATAGCTGGTTATGTCTTACCACTATCCATCAGTTCCATAATTTCTTCACGAGTAAGATCATTTTTATTCCTGACTTCATATTTCAGGCCCATGAATGTCTCTCTGAGGTTGGCTGCATCCACATCCGTACCAGAGCGAGATGTCATTCCTTGGGACAGAAAGAGCTCTTAATTGCATTTTACAAGAATAACTGCTTTGAGAATAAATGAACTATGCAGCCATTCACACAGCCAATAAACTCTTCCTTTTAAATGCTGACCTTCTTATTTTGATCATGGTGATAGTCTATACTCTGTTAGCACACAAGACATCTCATTGTATTAGCTGCTGCAAGCTGTCATGACAGGGACATCCTCCACAGCAGCGTGAACATTGAAAATAAGAGGGGACGGCAGAGGCCTGGCAATAGAGGTTTGTTTGATTAACTGTGATTCGTTTATATGATAGAGCACTATGTTGCTTTCTCATTCATTCATTCATTCATTCATTCATAGGCTTAGTTTCACACTGTAGCTCAACCTGGTCTTGAACTCACAATAATCCTCCCAAGTGCTGGGATTACAAGCATGGGCCACCATGCCCAGTACATTGTTTTTCAAAACTTTGCTGATTTGTTTCATGTAACATGATAATATCTACTAAATAATTTTACAAGATTAGAAAAAAGTATGTGATCTAAGTTTGGCTTATATAGCTTGCTCAGAGACATGCTATTTGTCCAACGTTGAATCAGTTGTAAGACATAGTACTGCTTGTACATTGTACAAGGAAAAGAAATCCACAACTATTATCAGATTAGTATTGCATAGCAATACTAATTATTATTATTATCAATACTAATATTATTGTAATAGTCTGTCTTTCCAACCATCACAAGATGCTTATCACCAGCTTCATTTGTACACATGAGGATGCTGAGCACAAATGAGCTTAGGCTCCTGCTCTTGGTATACTGCACGCTTAGCATGAGAGAAACTTGGTTTTAAAAGAAGGAAAGCCAGGTAGTGGTGGCACAGACTTTTAATCCTAGCATGCAGAGGCCAAGGCAAGTAGATCTCGGAGTTCAAGGACAGCCTGGACTACAGAGTGAATTCCTGGACAGCCAGGACTACACAAGAGAAACTGTCTCAGGGGAAAAAAAAGACACAATACCAAAACAAAACATCAAAACAACAACAACAACAACAAAACCTACCAAGTCCACTTCCTGCTGCCCATCTACTGCTGGATATGTAGCCTTCCACTGGAGTGTGGTAGATCTACAGTACAAGCCCTGAGTCATATCCTAACACTACTATAAAGTTAGCTTAAACACCATTGCTTTCAAGGTGCATTCATTCTCAGGTTGGGGTGAAGGCCTCAATTAAACAGTAGTTGTAAACACACTTTGCCTGAAGCCGGACACATAAGAGCTGAAAATGGGAAACATGGCATTGGGTGGGGCCAGGTCAGTCACCTGAGATAAGAGGTCCTAATTTATTCTCTGTAACTGGCTCAGGAATGACCTTGGGGCCTGCTTGCCTGAGGCTGTGAGTTAAAGACCTGAGGCCACTAGAGCCACTTTCTAAGCTGCCCCAGGGCAGACGACCTCAGGTGCCAGTCATTCATCTTCATCCCTGCCAGATTGCTGCTTATGAAACCTTTTCTTCTCCCATCACTCGGCCTCAAGGGACTGGCTCTGTTGGGCTGCAGCAGCAGAATCCAACCTTCTGAAGTCACAGGAGAGGCAGAGATGTCCAACATGGAAGAAGAGTTCATATGGAATATGGGACCTGTAAGGTTCCAGGGCATCTCTACTTTGCCGATTTTCTGCATCAGTTTACTGACTCATAATTAGTCACCATGGATCTTGCTTGTCATATTACAGTCTATGTCAGTGGCATCAATATTTGAAATGTTTAAAAAATTATGTTAGATACATACCAGTGCTTTTATGGAAATTCTTATTATTAATTATTACACATAAGCCCATTTCAGGATAATCCATTTTGTAACTACTGTCCAGGTAGATTCCAGAGTCCATTGACTTGCTGCCATGTATGGTCTTTCTGCGTGGAAATCAAATGATGGTTACAAAGGTAGAAATGAGAATTTTTGTTAATACAACTTTTATGACTCATCAGAACAGTTAACATCTGTTTAATAAGGTTATCAATGTATCAGCTTCATGTCACGTCCTTCCTTCATTCAAATTTCACAGCATGTGGGTTTGATCCCAATCACCAAGGTGGAAAAAAAAAAACATAAATATACTCACAACAACCCATTTAACAGATGAGGGTAGCCTAGGCTAGCCCTGGGCAGTCCACTTATCTAAGAACTCCCCCTCCCCCGCAAATCAGTCCTTAAACTTTATGAGCTAAACCATCGAATAACTTGTTAATACACAGCTAAACCATCATAAATCCTTGAAAATACTTGGGTCACTTATATAAAAATGTTAGCTAGGTAGATCAGAGGTCAGTAATAATTTTCTTCAAAGTCTAGATAGGCTCACAGGCTATCCTCTACTACAGCCTCAATTTGGATGGGTGAAACTAGCCAAGGGCAATAGGCTTATAAAAGTGTGGCTGCATTCCAACAAATGGGACAGAGACTGAGCACAAGCCTGACCCAGGATCTAGGAACAGCCAAACATCAACACTGGGAAGGACACATACTCAGCCGTAAGACTAGCTTACATTTTACACAGTTCTAAAGATAATGATAGAGGAAAAGCAGTAAATGAAGGAGTCAAAGGCAGACAAAAAAGAACCATTATATTTAGTTGGAGGTAAAGGCCCCACATTTTACAGAGAAAATTAGGTTGCACAGGCTGTACATTCTTAGTCCAGAAATCTACAATTGGAAATGCTCCAAAAATGGCCAAGGTTTTGAAAGTCAGCACAATGCCACAAGTGGAAAATTCCACACCAAGCCCCATGTAATGGATCACTTTCAAAACGCAGGCACACTAAAAATATTAAACAATATTAGCTTTGACATGCATGTATAAAATTTATTTGAAACAGCAATGAATTCATAGTATTTAGAATTTATAGGCCAGAGAGACAACTCAGAAGGTAATGGCGCTTTCTAGGCAGTCCTAACAGCTCCGAGTTCAACCCTGGAAACTATATAAAAAGTTCTCAGTCAGAGAGGTTTTCAAGTTGTGGGTTGTGAGTCCCTTGGAAGTCAAATGACCCTTTTCATAGGGGTCATATATCAGCAGATATCCTGTACATCAAATATTTATATTACAATTCATAACAGCAGCAAAATTACAGTTATGTAGTAGCAACGAAGATAATTTTAGGTTGGGGGTGGGGTTCACCACAACCTGAGGAGCTGTATTAAAGGGCTGCATTATCAGGAGGGTTGAGAGCCGCTGCTCTAAGGGGTGACACACAGCTGTATTTATAAGATGGGAGGCGGACACAGGAGACTAGGCCAGAGCTCGACTCTGCAGGTACTCTGCATATCCTCCACACGTGCGCTGCAATACATGCACACCTGTACACACGCGCACACGCATTCACGCGCGCACACACACACACACACACACACACACACACACACACGGCTTGGGTACCAGTTCTAATACATTTTTGTTATATATATATGTGAATATATTCCAATCTGAGAGTCCAAAGTCTAAAATATCCTAGGTTCTAGTCATTTCGGATAAGGGATTAAAGACTTGTAACCCTTGTTACTTGTGACCACTTGTAATTAAACTGTAACTGCCATTGCCTAAAGCTGATTCTTCACCATCCTCTGTTGCCTCCTTTACGAGCCAGCATTAGACCAAGACAGGATATATGTTAGTAAAGAACAGAGAATCCCAAACCAGGAATACAAGGGCACTTAATATAGGACCTAACCAACCTCCCTGCCTCAAGATAAGATTCAGAGATGTGAGTTTACATAAAGCTGCACAGCTGTTGGGGCAAGAGGTAGCCTGGTCTCTCTGGTTTGAAAGCCCATATTCCCTCGGCTTCCCTCAGGGTGAGCTGTGTTGTGCAAATCCATCTTTCTTTGACTATACAGAATTATATTTATACCAATCTCACCAGGCACCGTAATTCTTGCCTATTTTTCTAGCAGTTAGAAAACAGGAATCAGAGGACCATCACAAGTTTGAAGCCAGCCTGGACTACAGGGCTCTAGGTTAGCCTGGGGTGGGTGGAGAACCCGCCTTAAACAATAACAAATAAAAATAAATAAATACTCACACTTCAAAATTATTAAAGGATTTTGAATCCACCGAGGTTTTGTTGTTCTCCATGGTCACTTTTCTTAGCTAGAATAGGGGAAAAAGAGAAGTTATTCATAATAAATCTTTTTTTTTCCCCCGAGACAGGGTTTTTCTGTGTAGCCCTGGCTGTCCTGGAACTCACTCTGTAGAAGACTAGGCTAGCCTCGAACTCTCGAACTCAGAAATCCGCCAGCCTCTGCCTCCCAAGTGCTGGGATTAAAGGCGTGCGCCACCACCGCCCGGCCATAATAGATCTTTATAGACACTGTTGTGTATTAGCAATGCCATGCTGATTTCTCCTAAAGCTCTTGTTTTATATCGAACGTTATTGGCCCCATAAGTCAGATGTGTGAGAATGATCTTTTGCAGTGGCACCACAGTGTAGGTAGGCCCTGTCCCCTTTCTTATTCTTTCTTAACTATGAATTACATCAAGAGAGCAGAGTGTGCAGTTCAATCAGTTTTTTGTTTGCTTGGCCCTGTCAATCAAAACAGATAATACCTTCTTTCCCTGGTCACCCAATAATTCAAGTTATGTACTGGAACTTAGCTCCTAGCTCAAGACAACTAAAACAAAACAGTCAACAAACTAGCCTCAACAGTCAAGTTCACATAACACTATACCCTAACGGTGAGAGCCCCAAGGACTTCCAGATCTCCAGATTCTCCTATTCAGAAACGTACTTCTGATACTAAGTGATTCTGTTCCTAAGACATGGTCACCTCTCCTCATCCGCTATGCTAAGGAAGCCAGCTCCTTCCTTGTCTTCTAGAATTCTCCTAAAGGAAAGACACCTGGGCGTGGTAGCATACCTCCCCAAATAAAGAACACAGATAAACAGAAACAAGACATAAAACAAGGACTAAAAATCTCAATTGCATCTTCAGACTCTAGAATCCCTGGCTATGCCAAATACTTTGATCAAAATACAACTTTTAACTTCAGCCTTATGCTGGGGTCAGAAATACTACAGCCAGGCTAACTGAGGCTCCAAAGCGAAGTTCCTACTATCTCTCATCTTTCCCCTCATTTGGTGTGCTGTTGGAAACACAGAGAAAGAATCCAGGGAAGAGGAAGTAACGGCACTTCAGCCTGACCACAGAAGAAGAGGACAGTGCTTCATGGGCCTTCAAGATCCAGTCAGCGGTTTGCATTCCTATGAAGGCTCTTCGCTTTCTAGAAAACCACAGGATGTGGGCATTACTGGGATGCCAACATGTTTTTAAGTCAGCAAACAAATATTTAGAGAGCACAGTCTTAGCACCCAATTTCCACCTTCAGGAAACTTGAAGTCCAGAAAGCATAAAGAACTGGGTAGATGTGGTGTGCCAAGACTCGAGGAAGCATGAAGGACCACTCACTGTTCCCAACCCTGTCAGAAGGCCAATTAAAATCAGGGAAGAAGGTCGCTGGCTTTATAAAAAATGTCACATCTACAGTGGGATCAGTTGGTACAGTGGGAACTGCTAGGAAAAACAAAAATAGGGTTTCACTGTTGGAGCCATGAGGAAAACAAAAAAGGGAAAGAAACTGGGAGCATGGGCTACTTAGCTAGGTTGTCAGGGAGTCATCTCTGAGGTGACATTTATAGAGAACTGAAAGACATAGAACCCCACCCTACTCCCCAGCCCCCCATGGGTGGTGGTGGTGGTGGTATCAGCTAGATCAAAGGCCTGGAAACAATTCGTTCTACTCAAAGTACAGAAAGACCAGTTTGACTAGTGCTGGGCCAGGCAGATACTCAGGAGAGGCAAGATCACTGGGCCAGTGAAAGCCTTCTGGAGTAGTCCAGGGAGGAGATGATGGAGGCCTGAACTGTAGCTGAACTGTAGCCAGTCTGGGCATCCTGCTGTTTACAAGTAGATTAGAGGAAGTGAAGCCAGCAGAAAACCAGAGAGCAAAGTGGACTGGGTAGATGTGATGTGCCAAGACTTGAAGGAGCCTTTCAGGAATACTCACCTTTTCCTATCTTGTCAGGAGGCCAATTTAAATGAGGAAGGCCACTGGCTTTATAAAAAATGTCACAGCTACAGTAGGGACCGTTGGCTACAGTGGGGACTGTTAAGAAAAACTATCCGAGCCAAAATAACTGGATACGATTTTAGTGGCATGTTGGGTGTTACCCAGAGGACTCTCAGGGATTATTGGGTTCTCTAGGACATATCTTTTTGCATAACTCACCATTGGTTAGGCTAGTTTACAACTTTGTAGGAAATCTAGCCATAACATGTAGCTACATAAGCAATTCTTGTCTATAGACAAAAGAAAATGTCTTACAATGATACTATTGGTTTTCACTTGGTAGAAAGATTGATCCTTCTGTATTATAGTGATTGCCTTCCAGGAAGACGACGGAGGCCTGAACTACAGCTGAACAGTTGATAGTCTGGGCATCCTGCAGGCTACAAGTCGAATAGAGGAAGTGAAGGCAGCAGATGACCGGAGAGCAAAGTTCACTGGTATCTCATAGCTACCAGTGAGCTGCTCTGCACATACTCAACTCCTTTCATTTGCTTGGTCTTCCAGTTCTCTTCTGAACTGGACTGAAGAGCTTATGGTGCCATTAATCAACTAGCAGGTGAATGAGTCTTGACGCCGCTTTATTTTCTATTCGAGCAGTCAAGTTTTTAATTTTTTTGAAAATTGTACTTTAAAGGAACCAATGGTTGTCCTGGGCTGAGAAAATCACATTATAAACAACCCTTCCCATCGGTAGGAAAACACTCTTTCCTGCTTGGCTGTGACTGGGAGGAGATGGAACAGGAGTTGGTTGGGAGTGAGGGGCAGAGGACACCTCTGGGTCTTCCTTATTAAGACACGTCTTAGGTTGGTGAGAAAGGCACAGGGGGAAATTCGAAATCAATAATGCAGGAGCAGAAGCCTGGGGTTTTTGAAGCGACACAAAGAGACGTCCAGCATATATACAGAATTTACCTCAGGTAAGAAGAGGGCCAGCATCTTCAGTAAAGGAGATAAAAGCAAAATATTTTATGGATTTGTTAGGTGGTCCTGGGAATTTAATGCAGGGACTCCAGCATAAGTAAGTGCCCTAACTGAGTCACAGCTCCAGTACAAGGTAGGCAGAGGTAGCAGAGAGGCTGGGGAGGTGACATGAGGAGGAACTGGTGCTTCTCACAGGGTGGCATTTCCTTTATATTTAGAAGCTAAATTGTGAGACAGAAAACTCTAAATGTCTCATTTAGCTTCCTATGGACATACCTTTAAATTCTACCAAGTAATACCAAAACACAATCAGATACAAGGCTGGCCAAGATTACATGAGAGGCAGTTTGGTCCTACTGAGAGAGACATAAACTGATAAGCCCTCCTGAGGGTATTTTGGGAGGATCCCCTCATCTGCTCATAAAAACAGTGATGTTTGATGTGGCACACTGACTAGTTAAGAGTGTCTATAAACACCCTGGGGGGTGGAGGAAGTAAGGAGAGTGAAGAATATGCATTATTCATAAAAACCAAGAGTGTGAGTACAGAGAGATAACTATTTTAGTAACTCCATACAAGTTATTGTAACTATTTTAAAGTTGTTTTTTATTCCTTATCAGTGACATAAATGCTAATACAAGGTTAAGTGAAAATAGATTATAGATCTAGCATGTTCTTTTTACATATTACTATATTTATTAGCAGTGGCTGTCTGAGTGGTAGGATTGGTGACAAGTTACTTTGCAACGAAGTTATTTATTTTGTAACATTTGTCTATATCTTTAGTTTTTCTATAATATATTGTTTCAATGTTAGAAAACAGTATCAAATGTTAATTCATAAAATACTGTCAGCCATAACAGGCCATGCCACCAGGATTGTGCTAGAAAAATCCCAGAGAGAGAGAGAGAGAGAGAGAGAGAGAGAGAGAGAGAGAGAGAGAGAGAGAGAGAAAGGGGGGGTGAGGGCAGAGGGTCACTCTGGAGACAAGACTGGAGGATTGCTGTCAGCTTGAGGTTAGTCTGGTTTACCTAGCAAGTTCCAAGCTGGCTCCACAATCTTAGAAAACCAAGAATGAAAAAATAAGGGTACTCTTCTATTGAAATAGCAGTCACTCCTCTTTGCCTTAACCAGGTTTAAGTTTCTCTGTCTTTTTCTTTCTTATGGATAATACATGTTAGGTACTAAGAAGTCTCAAATTTCTATCAGCTAGAAATATCACAATGAAACATCAGCTTGTCTCTAGCTATGCCTCTTCCAAGTGTCCAGACCACAAGCTAAAACACTTAGCAGTCTGTGGTTGAGGAACAAGGTAGAGTTATTTGGAGTAACTACAGAATAGTACAGCATCACAAAGAAGTCCAGACAAATGGCAGATATAACACAAAGGGCTTAGTAAACATTTGGGTCTGTGAAAACTTAATATTTCCATTGGTCAAATTTGTACATAAAAAGGAGAAAAAGAAGGAAATAAACAACACAGTGGGCTTTAATAGAGATATCAAAGAAGCATGAGAAAAGATGCTCACATAATCTATCCTGAAGTCAAGGCAGACTGTAACACATTCTCAATAAGTCAAAGAAGCAGCGTTGAAAGGGCTACCAGTGCTGTTCTTATTTTGTAACATTCCAGGAAAGATGAATACACAGCAAGCAGCCTAAGCAGATCAGGGGCTGCCAAGGGTTGGGGGTTGGGGGGGGGATGGGTGAGCACCGAGGTTGTTTGGAAACAGTGAGACCACTTCCTGTGTTGCTACAGGAGTGGATAAGAGTCAGCATACATTTGTTCCAGTTTAAAACAGACAGGACCAAAAATGACCTTGACTGAAAACTGTAAGACTTTGGGTGGTGGTGTGAACATCTTTAATCCCAGCACTCTGAGTTTGAGGCCAGCTTGGTTTACAGACTGAGTTCCAGCTCTCGATGGCCAGAGCTACACAAGAAACCCTGTCTTGGAAAAACAAAACAAAACCCCTCCAACCAAAAAGACTTTGGGTGAAGAGACACCATGAGCAAGGCAACTTCTATAAAGGAACACATTTCATTGGGGCTGACTTACAGTTTCAGAGGTTAATTCATTATCATCATGTCGGGAACATGGCAGCATGCCGGCAGGCATGGTGCTGGAGGAGCTGAGAGTGCTACATCCTAATCAGAAGACAGCAAGGAGGGACTAAAGGCCTGTACCACCACACCTGGACCCAAGCGTGTCTTTAATTCCTTTTCATTATAGCTCTTCATAAGCATGGCTACTATGCTCAAGTTCTGGATTAAAGGCTCCTGTTAATCCAGATCAAAAGGTCTTCATCCCACCTCAAGATCCAGAGCAAAGGCATGTTGTACTCCTGCCTCAAGATGTGTGTGCCTGTGTTTCCGGATTGTAGTTCATTCCAGATATAGAGAGGTTGACAACGGAGAATAGTCATTGTAATGATAATGGTGTCAACATCGGCTCATCAGTTCTAACCAATATACCACTCTGGTCGGGGACTGTTAATAATGAGGGAGTCTGTGAGGGACCAGACAGATATAGGGTACCTCTAAATTGCTCTAAAAATTAATGCCTTTTTGTCCTTGTTAGAAACCAAGATTAGATAACTTCTTAATTTGAATCTAGAGTTTCTGCCACTGTCCCCATGGTCTGCCTCAAATTGTCCCATTCTGTGAGTTTATCCCATCCAGAATTCATAGTGTATTCTTGGGAACCCTAAGTATTCACTGGTTCTCACCAGCCATCGATGTCCTAAAGGTCTCTTTCTAAAAACTACAAATCGTATAGCCACTCAGACTAGAAAATTGACTTTTTTGTTTTAGTCTTTTGAGACAGGGTTTCTCGAGTAATAGCCCTGGCTGTCCTAGAACTCACTTTGCAGACCAGGATAGCGTCAAACTCATAAAGATCTGCTTGCCTCTGCCTCCCGAGTGCCGGGATTAAAGGTCTGTGCCACCATGCCTGGTCCTGGAAAATTGAGTCTTAATAACCTTTTGTGTCACACCAGCAATAAAGCTGTGGGATAAAACTATTACCTCCTTCTGACTGGCACACCCAGACACAAGCTTCATAGCAACCAGCTTTCAGAATTTTACAACATTCGCTTCCTGGCTCAGACCAATGGAAGACCTAAACTGCATTTCAAAAATAATGTAGTGTGTGTTTGCAAGCATGTGGGTGTGAAGATCAGGGGACAAACCCTGGGAGCTGTTTCTGGTTCTCTCAGTCCACCATGTGGATCTTGGGGAACAAACTCAGGTTGTCCGGCTTGGTAGAAAGCACCTTTACTTGATAAGCCATCTTGCTGGCCCCCACCAATGCTAGAGTTTAACTAAATATTAGGTGACTTTTAAGTGGTCATTTCCTTTTCATACATCCAACCAATTTTCTATAATCAATTATGGAAAGTTTAAAAAAGGAACACAGACAGATTACTCTTAGTGAAAGTAACTGCAATCACTTTGATGTTAGCCATAAGACAGCTTTCTTTTACTAAAGTAACTGGTGGATGAAGAAAAAACTTATACATAATTCATTTTAGAACAAGAGTTAAAATGGTATTTTCCTGTTTAGTAAAGATGTCTGAGGAACAAATACCTTATTATATAACATTTTTCATTCTTAGTACTTGAACACTGTACATTGTCTCGATCATCAGCTCATTTTAATATGCTAATAATTTTTTAAACAAAATCAAAATCTTTCTAGCATGAGACATATGCATGCTGACTCTTATTTGTCATCATCTGCTTTTCTCACGTGAGGTACTAAATCCATACTCTTGGGAAAGACTCTTAGCATTACCTCATCCCCATTAGCTAATACCCAGCTGGATACAAATTATTCTAAGGATGGTGATCTCATCTTTGAAAGATTAAAAAAAACCTCATCTCTTCAGGGATGTATAGACTGTCCCAGATGACAGCAGGAGCTGAGGGCATTAAAGCAGAGAAAGTAAACAAGAGGATTTTATAACAATACCGTGCAGTTCAGAAACCCCCTCAGCAGCAGCGGGATTCAACAGTCTCTGAAGATCCCGGCATCAGTTTAGGATTCAGACTGAGTAGAAACGTTGTGAAATACACTTAATGGTCACGAGGAAGCTGTAGGTAATGCATTTCACCTTCTCTGACAACTCAGAATGTAGGCTTTAGACTCACTTCTCTAGTTCCCTGATCACTGGACAGGAGCAACAGCAGCTAGATGGTCAGAAGTTTATAAATGCTCTCAGCATAAATTTACTGTCATTCTGAAATAGAGATTTAAATGCTCCGAGCTGTGGTTTCCTTAAAGAAGCGAAAGGATGGAACTTCTATTTACACAGTTGTTTGCCAGTTTTTTTCTTGAAACTGTAGAGTAAGACAGAACGGGTAATCTTCAGAATAAAAGCGGAGGAACAGGGAAGTTATTTCTAAAATACAAAATTAGACAGTGAGGTATAATGTATCACGAATAGCTTGAAACAAGACAAATACCCATTATAAAATAGATGAAAACTTGCCTATCATAGGGATTTAAAACGAGATGCTACATTAATACAAACCAGTTTTAGAGGTGTGTGTTCTTGCCCATGCCTGTGCACGGAGAGGCCAGAGGTAGACTTCTGTAATCTTCTTCTATTGCCTACTACCTTATTTTTTGAGACAAAAGTCTCTCACTGAACCTACCTAGAGCCCTCTCTTTCGGCTACCCTAAGGCAGCGAGTCCTGAGATCTTTCTATCTCTGGTGGATTACAGCTACAATTCACATCCAGTGGCTTTTTTTTTTTTAAAGATTTATTTATTTATTTTATATTTGCAAGTACATTGTCATTGTCTTCAGACACACCAGAGGAGGACATCAGAGCTCATTACAGAGGGTTGTAAGCCACCATTTGGATGCTGGGAATTGAACTCAAGACTTCTAGAAGAGCAGCCAGTGCTCTGAACCACTGAGCCATCTCTCCAGCCCCACATCCAGTTTTTATGTGGGTGCTGGGGATCTGAACTTGGATCCCCATGCTTGCACAGCAAACACTTTTTACCTTCGGAGCCATCTCCTCATACTAAGTTTTGGAGATTCTTAATTGGAGAATTTGTCCCCATCATCAAGGCTGACCTTCTGGTAGCTGAACTGCTGAGACCTCATGAGGTCAGGCATTGGCCTGCTCTCTGAGATCTCTAAATCTCACGACACACAAGACTCAACGTTCTTCATTTCTGAATCATCTCCCTAGATATAAATATTCAAAACTTAGGAGTAAAGACTTAACAAAGTATCTCTCTTACTTCCAGCTCACAAGTGCTAGACCGAGTGGCACACAGGTATTTCCAGTCGGGCTTCCCAATAACACAGGGTATAATGGTTCCACTTTAGACCTTAGTTAAACGGAGCTCAGAGAGTTCATCACTTTTTAAGTAACAGAGCCATGACTCCCACTCCACGTAGCAAGCTCCATTCTATACACTGCTCAGCATCATATAGGTGCGACAACACGACAGTTTATTTCAATGAGACAAAAACCTATAAGCCCAGGTTTTCTAATTAAGGTGAGATTTAAAATACATATGGCACGGTAGAAACTGATTATTCAAAACTGAAATTAAATATACAGTTGTGTTCTTCAGTATTCATGGGTGACTGGCTCCGGAACCTGCCTCAGATAGCAGAGTTCAAACCCTTTGTATAAAATGGTGTATTATTTACACATAAGCCAAGCATCCACACTTATTACTAATGATACCTAGTACAACTAATGTTTTTATGTAGTGTTGTTCAGGAGATGATGAGAAGTCTGTACATTTCAATAGAGACTCAATTTCTTCTTTCTTTCTTTCTTTCTTTCTTTCTTCCTTTCTTTCCTTATTTTATGTATGTGAGTACACTCTACCCTGTCTTCAGACACACCAGAAGAGGGCATCAGATCCCATGATAGATGGTTGTACACTACCATGTGGTTGCTGGGAATTAAAGCCCACACATACAGGCCAACACTTACTACATTCATTACAATGAAGGAAACAGTAATAATGGTTATGCTGTTTCTCATCCAACTAGGTAAATTACTTATACATGTAAAATATCTGACTAAGCATATTTCCTATATGTCTACCTACCTTCCTATGGGAACATGAAACCACTGTAGAATGGCTTCTGGAAAGTCTACCTCCATCTGTGCAGAACAATTTGAGAAAACACCAGGATTCTATTTACTACCTACTAGTGAGGTCAAAGACTCACACGCACTTTCATATTAAGTAAGTGAAACAGAAAGAGCACCTGTTTCACAATCATCTGGTTAAGAAAAGATTGCTTAGTGTATGTAACCAGTGGTTGGTTTTGTTTGTTCTCAAATCTGTCCCATCTGGTCCCAGTTCCTTTGGGGGTTCATTGAACCGGCTGTTGTCATTGAGTCTGATAAAGCCAACCGTCTAGTGTTTAAAATATAACGAGAGTGAAAGGAAAGCTGGAAAGGAGAAGAAAATATGGAGAAGATATTATATCATAGGAAAAAAATAAATCATCTTGTTTTCTTGTTTTTAGAACAGGCCATACAACCAGGGAGGCAGACCAGCCTGATGAAGCTCTCTGACCTTGTGCCACAAACCAGAAAGAATGTGATGCTTAACTATCTACAAAGGGTCTGTCTTGTCCTCTCCCTTAGAAGATAAACCTAAATGCTCTTAGGGATGTGGAAGAATTACTGACCTGTTTGAAAACAACCTGTCGTTGTTGAAATAAAAGTTTAGAGTGGAAGATCCTTAATGTCTTTTATAAAAATTACAGATAACTCTGTAATCTACTGAGTATCAACTGTATGAAGATGTTTCACTGGACCCTGAGCATATGAAGTAGTGGAAGAGGCAGAACCTATCCCTATATAGAGCTTGTATCCCTGTTCACTGGCATTTAAAAACAGCAGCAAGGTAGACGTTAACTAGCCAGTGTTCATTCAGCCCTTACTAGATAATTTCATTGTACTTTAGCAAAATGAAGAAGCTCTCCAGGCAGTATTGGAGGCTAAAACAGGAACTATTATGCAGAATATCACCCTTAACAAAACATCGTCACACATACTATTTCATCACACGTACTATTTCATCTGATCTTTACAAAACCTTGTGAGCAATACAGATTATCTTATTTATGAAGGAGCTGGTAAGCACAGGGGGCCTGGCCTCAGACAGTCAGATGACAGAGTACCTTTACCTCTCCAAAAATTTTTTTAATCTGTTAAATGACTATATAAAACAGTACTTAAGAATGTAAGAATTTCCACTCCTTTTCTACCTCTCTCACTAGGGTAGAACTTGAAGTATTATCTAACACGAAGACCAGAACTAATGCAATGTGTTTGAAGAAAAGACTGTGTTGTAACTTTAGAAAGCAGATGAAGTGAATGTGTTGCCAGGTTTGAAACGGTAGAGTGCCCCTGGAACCGCTTCTATCAGATAAAGATGCAGGGTTCTTAAAACGGCAGGAGGCAGAACCTTTCTGCAGGACCACAAAAGCAACCTGACTTAATTAGGTGCAGAATTTCACTTGTTACTTTGTACCAGTTTGATTGCTACATCTCAATAAACTTCCACTCATTAAAACACGTTCTCACTTTCCAAAAGCCTTATTCTGCTGGACAGCTAATCAAAGCCTTTAAAGCCTCAACACTGGGTTGTGACAAGGGTTCTACATTCCACATTTAAGGCTCCTGCCATGGCCACCATTAACACATCCCAAGTGGCTTCCCAACGGCTGGCCAAACCCCCAGCTTAGCGTCTCCTCTGCTATGTTGTATACTCATACTGTAACAATGGCCCGACATTTCCTCCCACTCACCAATATCTCCAAATCCACATCTTAATCAACCACTTTGCTGTAATAACACAAATGGATCAAGCAGTCACTTGTTGGGGGGGAAAAAAAAAGACCAGTAAGGAAGGGCACCACGCTAAAGTTAGAGCCAAGCGGTGTTTGCTCACAGTTCTGTAGGCAAACAATAAACAAGCAAAAGGAGAGGATATGACACAGCTGTTTTCAGGAAATGCCTGCTGCAAAAGGAAGAAATGGGAAGATTTAACCTTGAATTGTTAACTAAGAAGTGAAACCTCTGTAGCAGCTCCTATTCATAAGCATATAAAGGGAGAAGAGGTGAGACCGTTGACCCAGGGCTGAAAAAAAAAAAAAGATAAAGCAAGAGGACAATAAAGACCCAGGGTTTGGCTTTGCTAACCCGGCTAGCGGGTAAGGTTTTCCCCTTAAACCTTAAGGGGAAACATGAACATCTAGAAAACTGGTTTGTTTTCTTGTTTTTGTTTTCCATGTTTTTAAAGGGTGCACTGGAGAGGGACCATGGGGCAGGGAGCAGAGACCGCTTCGGTTTCCTGAGGTGGGTACAAATCTGGCAGACAGTAGGAAGTCCACAAGACTCAGAAGAAGGGCCAGGTACAAATCTGTCAGGACTCGTAGGTCTACAAGGCTCGGTGTCTAACGGCGGAAGAAGTTGGGTCCACGAGAGGTGCCTAAGAAGAACGTTTCCTGGGTGACTCAACGGAGAATGAGGTAAAGACCCTGCTACTCAAGTCGGGCTTCAGAGACCAACTAATTAATAAGTGTGAAGAACGGACAGTAACTGAGCATGGCCCAAGAGATGTCAATGCAAGCTCCTATAGTGAGTGACTTTGACCAACAAAGGAATGAGCTGGAGTATTCAACGACAGGCTTCGGGGTAAGAAGGAGAGTCAGAGGGGCAATGCTTAAAATCAGCTCTCCGCAAGAACCAAAAATTACAGTGCACTGGCGAAAACCAAAGGTGGGTGGAGACCAAATACTCTTGTAACAGAGGGAGGCTGGGTCCCTTAGAGCCGCCTCAAGGTCAGCATCAGCCTAGCCTCCAGGCCCCATGGCAGAACTTCCCCTACCTATCCTCTGCTCCCGGGTCCACACCTCGGCCTGCAACTCCAGGATCCCGCCACCTCCCGCCACTCGGCTTCCAGGCTCACCCCCACTATGGACTCACCCCCTCCCGCCCCTGAAGCTCTGTGCGTGGGGCGATCTCCCAGTCCCCCGGACTCCGCCTTTGGAGCCTCGACGCGGCCCGTGCGCCGTGCTCGAGGGTCTGAGTCCCGCCCCGATTCACCCGGGTTTAGGGACACCAGTTTGGCCTCGCGGGTCTGGGCTCCCAGCTGGGGATCGCGCTCCCAGCGCTGTTTCCAGCTTCTCTGCTTTCAGTGCTTGCCTGAGCAAGCCTGGAGGCAACACAAAGGATCCTCCGCCCAGATCGCCCGTTTCCCCCGCCTCCTCCTCCAAGGAGCTGCAGACCCGGCAAGAGTGCGCCGGCTCCGGGTGGCAACGCAGGCCCCCGAAGGCCGGAGAGCCTCAGACACTCACCGTACCGATCCAAGCTCCGCGCCGCAGGCCACTCTGCTTTGATCCCACCAGCACCAACACTGCAACAGCAGCCTCCCGCAGGCTCCGCCCACGCCACGCCCCCTCTCGACCTTCCCCCTTCCCCCCTCCCTCAAACCCTAACCTCGCGCGTGACGGTCGCGATTGGTCGTCTCAGCCCGGGCAGGAGCCCCGCCGCCACTGCCGCCACCGCCGCCGCCGCGCAGACCCCGCCCACCTAGGGCCCACCCTAGGGCCCCGCCCCCTCCGGCTCCGCCCCCTCGCGGGGGTTTCAAGCTCTGGTTCCCGCCATCTCTGGCCCCGCCAGCTGCCGTCTCCAGCCGACTTGCGCCACTTGAGGTAAATTTAGAGAGGTCTTTAGGCCACGCCTGATTCCAGGGTCGCAATGATGGGCGTTCAGGGAGACGCCTCTGCCAGCCAGAGTTCCGACTGGAGAAAATAGGGCTGAATCCCGCACTCGGTATCTCTACTTCCTCTCAAATGAACGGAGGCCTTCACTTCCGTCCAACTCTTGCTCCCTCAGTCAGAAGTCCTGACTACCTTACTGAAATCTCGGACTGTTTTAGGTCCTGTTTCAGACTCTGACTCAGGGAAGCGGTCTTTTGCATAATATACGAAAACATGAGCACAGCACTCAGCATCGAATTTCAGGGGCCCAGAATATTCTGAGGACAAATGTACTCCATAGAGCAGCTTGACTCCACAGCCTTTGCTTGGATGGATGTAAGGGACAATAGTATACGTAGGTACACAAATGTCTACCATTCGTGGCTTTCAGAATCTGAGCTCTTGCATTCCCATAGTACATTTCTTATTTTTTCCAGTTCCAACAGAGGCTTTAAAAGAATATGTGAGTGACGATCAGCCGCTTTCTGTTGGGATAAGCTTTAGCAGTAGGACACATTCAACACTAGCCATGCTTCATGGAGGCTGTAGTTCACAAGGAAGGGTCTAATTGAGAAATCCCGGATCCCCTTGTTGTGCCGTGATCCCTCCCTGTGCTAAACGTTCTTAACAAAATGATACCTTAGATAAAGTTACCCTCAGCAGTTTTCTGCCCTTATGTTGACTTCATCTAGAGAAGCTTGTTAGAGCAAAACAGCTGAAAGTGATGGTTTTCATCTGAGCCCTGTACTTTCTCTTCACAGCCTGGACCCAGGGGGAGCCGAAGTCATTCTGGGCTTCAAGAGAGAAAGAATTAATGAAAAGCAATGTGATGCTTTCCAGGTTGGGGCAGCTGGAGTAACAGGGTTTTTGAAGTGGTCTAGGAGCGTAGGAGCGGGGTGTGGTGAGACCCTGTTTGGTGAGAAAACTGAACTAGAAGTATAATAGATAAACGTTTTAAGTCCTACATCTGCAGGAAGATTTAGCCTTCCTAAGATAAGCTACGTATCAAATTAAATGATAACTAAATCATTAACGGGTATTCTTGCAAGAAGCTGTAAAACTGGCATGAGGGTCATTCATCTGATAGAGTCGTGCTATTTTGGGTGGGAGGTCAGGGAGGAGGGAAAGAACCAACAACTGGAACAGTATATTGTTATAGGCTTTCTTACCCCTTCTAGTAGGTTTTAGGGACATTTTAAAATACGACTTCTGATCATAGGCAGTAACTTAGGTGGGAACAGAAGAAATTTAGTCTTTTATATTTAATTTCTTAAGTTGTTACACATTCTAGAAAGTAAGCTTATATAGTAATATGTTTGTGAGTGAACTTGAATAACATACTTTAAGATGACTGTTGAAAGATGAATATTTAAGTCGTAGATATAGCATAGAGGGATTATAGAGTACATTAAAGGTGATGAAGAAATGGTTGGGTAATTAAGAGTTCTTGCTCCAACTCAGGTGGCTCATGCCACTTGTAACTCTAGCTCCAGAGGATCCAACACCCTCTTCTGGCCTTCAAGAACACACACCCACATTCACTCATACAAATACACACAGGAAAATAAAATATAACAAGAGTTCATGAATGATATAATATTAAGAAAATCTTAAAGAGCTTAGGAGAAGGCTCAGTTGATAAAGTACTAGCTGAATAAACATGAAAAGCTGAACTCACACCCCCAGCACCCATGTAAAACACCACAGTGGGATCCCTGGAGCTTGCTGGCCAGCTAGCCTAGCCCAATTGATGAGCTCCAGGGTTTGTGAAAGATCCTGTGTTAAGAACTAAAGTGGAAGTCAGGGTGGTTGTGACACATGCCTTTAATCCTAGCACTCAGAGGCAGAGGCAGGCAGATCTCTGTGAGTTTGAGGCCAGCCTGGTCTACAGAGTGAGTTCCAGGAATTCCAGGACTACACAGACAGAGAAACCCTGTCTCAAACAAACAAAACAACAACAACAAACAAAAACAGAGTGATTGAGGAAGATACTCATCATTTTTTTGGTCTGCATATAACATATGCACATGTGCACACATACACATACATAAACATGTATATATGCTCAAAATATTATTAAGTATTTTAAAATAAAACAACATAATAAATAGTGGAACTATGACATCTCCAGTAAACACAATACTAATGAATTTAATCTCAGAGTAGAAGGAGAAATTGGAGTTGGAGTAGGGGTCAATTGCTAATTAGTTAAGAAACTAGGGTATGTATAGTGGCACCTGCCTATAATACCAGCACCTGGACAACCATAGAAACATCTCCAAAAAAAAAGAAAAAAGGAAGCCTCAGGATTCCTTTACACCTGTATTAGTCAGATTTCTCGTTGCGACAGAGTGAATGCCTGGCAGAATAACTTAATGGATGAAGTATCTATTTGGGCTTTAAAAAGTTGTTAGTCTGTCTTGCCTAGGAGGGCAGGCTGGACCAGTACATTATGGCTGCCAGAAAACAGTACTTCCTCAAACTAGGCCCCACTTCTTACCTTTCACCATCTCTCAGGAATGCTACCTTAAGATGAATCCATCAAGGGATTCATGAATCCACATGAATTCAGAGTCCACATGATCTAATTGCCTTAGAAGGTAACATTACAGCTGGCAAACACCCCCTCTCCCCAGAGGTGTGCTTTACAAGTGTGGGCATATTGCCATCCAGTCAAGTGGACAGTATTAACTATCACAATGTGAATGAATGGTGACTACAAAGTAGCTGTGTGATGTCTTCCTCCCACCCCCTCCCCGAGTCAAGATGCTCTTGGGATCAGGCCCTTAATAGACAAGTCTAGACATAAGCTCAGGGATCTTGATCAGCTTTCCACTTCCATCCCAGTTTCCCTTCTCCCACTAATTACCATAAGATGACTAATCCTCTTTTGTAACCCCAACACTTCCAACTGTAGGATTGTAGCAAATGTGGTTAAATACTGTTTTGGTACAGAAATGGGTGGTAGAGTTCTTTAAGACTGTGCTTGACACTAGTACATGTGTTTTCTTTGGAACTTGTAAATCATTACCAAAAATGGACGGAGTGAAAAAGCAGCTTTGGCATAAAATTATTTAAAAGAACATCAGTACTCTTTCCGCACCAGGAATTAAAAGTATTTCTAATATGGTGTGATATTCTCCCAGAGACTGGAATGGGGAATATGATAGTCCCAAACAGAAGGCCAGATGCTTTCTTCTCCATCTTCTTTGCTTTTGTTATTCAGCCCTCCCGCTCAAATAGTCCAAGCCCCAGTTGTTGTCTGACGCTCCAGCTGTCACCCATTTCTAACTGAAAATAATTCAGGGATGCTAAACATTGCTTTCCCCTCTGGTTTCCTCAACAGTGCAGCCTCAACCAGCTTTGCATTACGACTCCAAGGCTTCTTTTATTGCATATTCCCATAGTCATACCAGGTTGTTTTATAATTCATGTGAGTGTATATGTGTGTGCGAGAGAGAGAGAGAGAGAGAGAGAGAGAGAGAGAAAGAGAGAGATTGATTTTAGTTTCATTAAATGTGAACATGTACATACCATTCTTATTGTTTTGAATCTATGATTCAGATATAATTGCATTCTGTTTGTTGTTTTAGGATAACAATAAATTGCATAGAATAAAATCAATTCTGAAATATAGCAGAATTTTATCTTCATGTAAACCTAATATTGAGGGCTCTATCTCAATTTTTTTAGGTAATTTTGCTTTTCTTTTCAGAGAATATGTTATTTACTAATGAGATTGTGTCAGTTCAAAGATTTCTGCCAAAATTGAAGACAAAGGCATTAATACAGGTAAATAATAATTTCCTCCTGGATGCTTTAGTATTTTTTTCTTATTTCACTTAAAAGCTAATGTATCTGTTTTCTGAATGAGTAGATAATAGCATAGGTGATATTGACAAAGAACCATGATTGACCCAATTTTGTGTACAAACCAGTACAAAAAGTTACTAATTAAAAAAAATTATTTAAAGTGGTTCTTTAGTTGAACTAAGCAGTTCTGTAGTCTGTCCTGAATTCATTCTGTTTTAATGATGTGTGATCTCAAATGTCCTAACTCACGTATCTTGACTGGCTTTATCTGGGATGCCTTCTTCATGTGGCCTTTCAGCCTCTGATATGTTAGTATGATGGTCCTCTTTCCCTTTCCTAGACTTATGGCATAGCTGTCTGGGGACAGGACTCCAATATAGCTAAGTCTGACGTAGAAGCCCCTGATCTTACATTTGTCAGTGTGACCTTGGCCCAAGCAAGTCACATGATCAAGGCCAGAATCAGTGTGTAGTTGAGCTTAAATGGCATCTCCTACTGGGAAAGGGAGCAAAATATAAAGTTCCTAATGACATATGAATGAAGCTATGCTTAGAGCAGAATTGCCATTCCTCTGTGGCATTGGGAGAAAGAGAACAGAAACAGAAAGGGAAAGCTTCCATGATGCCTAGACCTGAACTGTCCACTAAGAAATGATAACACAGGAGCAGAGTCCAAGATAGTAAGCATCAGCTGAGCGATAGATTGGCTGTGTCAAAGTCATAATGATACTGAAAGCATCCACATGGGGCTTTATAATTCATAAGACATTTTCACATGTCTATTCACAGGCCCTGCATAAACTCTGGTGAGTCCCCTGCAAGCATTACAGCAAGCAGGGAAAAGCCAATCAGGGAGCAGGACTTCTAGAGTCTGGCCCAAATCAGTTTTCTTTGGCCATATGCAAGTACAACACAGTTTTGGAAAAAGTAGGTAAGAATGAACTCAGTCCCAAGTACACAATTGAAGACAGGTTTACATTGAGATTCTTTGCAAACTTCCAACTTCTTTCACAGAGAAGTCTCTGTTAACTAGGAGATAGTGCCGAAGATTGAGGGTTTAGTGAGCTTGACTGAGCTAAGCATAATGTCTGCGGGTGTGAGGGTTGTCCCCGCCTTAACATAGAAGTCTCTTAGGCTGTTGTAAAGCACAGATGACATCACTTATAAGAATGGGTCTTATGGCCTAAAATCAATACTCAAACTTTTAAGGGGAAGAGTCTGGGATACATAAATACAAAAAGTCTGGAAGACATGGACAGAGCCTGTCTCTTCAGACAACAAAGTATCATCAGGTTGTCAATTACATCATTCCTGGCATTTCAGGAAGATCAGCTGTGCTCTTGAAGAGGGAAGCTGGGTGGTTAACTTTCCTGGATTCTCCTGTGCTTATCTGTGTGCACAAGGCTTTTTTGCCCTCTACATAGAACACTGAAGACTCTATTGATTCCCATTTTGAAATCTCACCGAGTTTCATTAATCTCTATGTGGTCATGAGACTACTATAGGGAAGAGCTAGGATCTAAGGATTTCTGATGGCCAGCCATACTCCTTTTCTATAGTGAAACTTTGTATAAAGAAAATGTAAAGCAAAAAAAAAAAAAAATGTCAGGAAGCCAGACATTTTGAAATTGTACCAGGCAGAATATATTCTGAACAAAGCAATTAACATTTTTGTTTGTTTAGTAGTGATTGACAGAAAGGTTTCTGAGGTTACATTTATTCCCTCCATACTTCTGAAGCAGTGATGAGGAAACGGGAATCAAGGAGGAAATGGGAGTCAAAGCTGAAGCAGATTGAAGAGCGGGCATCTGACTATGAGAGGAAGCCACTGTCCTCAGAGTACAAACCAAGACTGGCCAAGCCAGAAGAACCAGCCTCCGTTTGGAAGTTATTTCATCGTCAGAATCAAGCTTTTAATTTTGTTAAAAGCTGCAAAGAGGTAATTGCTTTGTCTTTATTTTTTAATTTTAAGTAACAGTTGAGGTTAAAAAAATGTCCTCCTCTGTTATTTTTAGTCTGAAAAGTTTCTATCCTACATATATGTCATGTCACTGATTTAACATGGGGACTGGAGAGGTGGTTCAGTGGTTAAGAGCACTGGCTGCTCTTGCAGAGGATCCTCTCATTACAGATGAGATATTTGACAAAAGAGAATGTAGTAGTCGTCTTGATAACATGTGACTTAGAAAAATATCCCTTTGAATTCATTAACCACTACATTTATTTTAGTAGTGAAAAATAATGGCATTTCTTTTTTAGTTTTATTTATCTTATGTGTATAAGTATCTTTTCTACATCTGTGGAGTGCCCATAGAGTTTAGAAGACTGTGTCAGGTGCCCTGGAACTGGAGTTATAGATGGTTGTAAGGTACCATGTAGGTGCTAGGAGCTGAACCTGGGGCTCTGCAAAAGCAGCAAGTGCTCTGAACCACAAAGCCATCTCTCTAGCCAAAGAATGACATTTCTGGTCCCATTTATTTTCAAATATGTGGCATGTGTGCCAACATTAGAGTGAAATCTGCTGGGAGGTAGGCTGAACATATTCCTAGGACATTAAGCAAATGCGAGGAAGTACTTAATGTCCCTCAGCCTTACAGAGAACATGGAGCTCAAACACAAAACTAAAATAAATCAGGCAATAGATAGTATAGTGCCTGTTGCTTGCTTTTTGGGATCCTATGAAATATAAAGACAAATAAATTAAAAGATAAGATACATATGTAAAATGTAACTTGGGTCAGATGGCTCAGTGGGAGCAGCCAAGCCTGATGATGACCTGGGTAGAATCCCTGAGACCCACTTGGTAGAAGGGGAGAACGGACTACCTCAAGTTGTCTTCTGCCTCCACATGCATGCCCTGGCAAGTGCATCTCCGTACCCCACGCACCTAGACATAGATAAATAAATGCAATAAATATTTAAATGATTTAAATATCTATTGTGATTCTAGTAATTGAGTCTGTGTAAAAGTACAAAGTACTTCATATTGGAGAGAAAGAACTTATTTTCCTAGTAAAAAGATGCTTATTCAGATTTCAACAAAAGAGGAAACATTAGAAAAACCTTTTTACTCATTTTGTGTAAACCTAATTCAGGAATCAAAAATTAAAATACTGATAGTCATTTGAACTTGGTCTTTTCAAAACCAACCACCAATGTAAAGTTTATTTCAGAAAGGTTTTTTTCTTTCTATTCTGTGACTTGAACCCAGGTTCTGACATATGCTAGGCAAATGCTCCACCATTGAGCCACGTCCTCAGCCCTCAAAAGAACTTTCATAGAATCGAGCAACAGAGGCTTTGTATGATTTCTCATTTATAAAAATGAAAATAGGCTCACCAGCTATTTCTAGCTAGATGGACAGAAAACTGTTTGTGTCTGTGCTTGTATTAACAGAAGCTCCTCATGCAGCAGCCATGAACAGCCCTGGTTCATTCAGGTCTATAGTGACTTCTTTTAAACATTTTATTCCTGTGTACATTTTTACAGGAAAAGAGAGCTTATTAATATATATTTAGTTCAAATAGTTAACAGTAATATGGAGGTGGTTTTGTAAAATGAGTCTAATTTCATAAAATAAGAACTATCTTAGGTTAAATGAGAGTAAGGGAATGAGCTTTCTTCTCTTAATGTTATTTTTAATCTGGAAAGTTTCTATCCTACATATATGTCATGTCAGTGATTTAACATGGGGACTGGAGAGGTGGTTCAGTGGTTAAGAGCACTGGCTGCTCTTGCAGAGGATCCAGGTTCAGTTCCTGGTACCCACCTGGGCAACTCACAACCATATGCAGCTATAGTTTCATGAGATCTAGTGCCCTCTTTGGGCCCCTAAGGGCTCTTTGCATGCATGCAGTGTGCAGTACATAGACATACATGCAGGTACTCACACATACACATAAAACAAAAATAAATAGTTAAAACCTTTTATTGTATGAGTACTTGCATAAAAGTATGTCTGTGTACTACATGCACACTGGAGGAGGGCAGAAGGGAGTGCTGGGCCTCCTGAGATTGGAAGTACAGACAGTTGTGAACTGTCTCTGGGTTCCAGGAATTGAACCTGAATACTCTGGAAAGAGCAGCCAGTGCTCTTAGTCACTGAGCCATATAACCAGCCAAAAAATAAAAAAAAATTTTAAAAATATAGATTTTAGGGGTCTGGAGAGATGGCTCAGGGTTAATAGCACTTGTTTCTCTTGCAGAGGACCTAAGTTTGATTTCCAGATGATGGTTCACAACCATCCATAACTCCAGTTCCAGGGAATCCAGGGCCCTCTTCTGACCTCTCTGGGTACAGGCACACATGTGGTAGACAGACAGACAGACAAAATATTTATATTCATAAAATAAAAGGAATAAATCTAAAAGAAAAAAATTTAATATATTAAATATGCATATATTGATTTGCATATGTTAATATGTATATATTAATATGTAATATGTAATATATATTAGAGAGAGAGAGAGATTTGAGATGGCATGGGTCTGGTGACTGTCTTATTTTTAATAATATAATTGTTCATATTCCAAATTTTACTATCTTGAGTGACAAAGTTCTTCATGAATATTTTTTATAGTTACAGGTGAACTTAGATTTTCATGTTGTAAATTTTTCAAAAATTAAATTTTATATAGAATGTTCACGTATTTGCCTTGGAGTGCAAAATGGGAAATGGACAACGAATTTACCTTGTGACATCCTATGCTCAATTTTGGTTTTACTATAAGACCCGGTAAGTAGCAGAGTGGCTCATTTAACTAAAATTGTGTTTCCTTTCTTGTTGAAATTAATTCATGCTGTACTAATATCCACAGTTCATGGCTACATGGTTGGTTACTTGCCTTAGGGTTACTATTGTAATGAAACACCACAACCAAAAGCAAGTTGAGGAAGAAAGGGTTTATTCAGCTTCACTGACTAAACTTGCACATCACTGTTCATCATTGGAGGAAGTCAGGACAGGGACTCAAGCCGGGCAGGAACCTGAGGCAGGAGCTAATGCAGACGCCATGGAGGGGTGCTGTGTACTGGCCTAGTCCTTATAGCTTGCTCAGCCTGCTTTCTTATAGAACTCAGGACCACCAGCCCAGGGTGGCTCTCCCTCATTGTTCACTAATTAAGAAAATGCCCAACTGGGCGGTGGTGGCGGACGCCTTTAATCCCAGCACTTGGGAGGCAGAGGCAGGCAGATTTCTGAGTTCGAGGCCAGCCTGGTCTACAGAGTGAGTTCCAGGACTGCCAGAACTACACAGAGAAACCCTGTCTCAAAAAAAAAGAAAGAAAGAAAGAAAGAAAGGAAGGAAGGAAGGAAGGAAGGAAGGAAGGAAGGAAGGAAGGAAGGAAGGAAGGAAGGAAGAAAGGAAGAAAGTGCCCTACAGGCTTGTCTGCTTACAGCCCAATCTTACGGAGGCCATTTCTCAGTTGAGGTTCCCTCCTTTCAGATGACTATAGCTGTATCAACTTGACATAAAACTAGCCAGCACATTACTCTTTCACTATTAGAGTTGAATACTGAAGTTCCTTTGTGATGGTTGCAGTGTTCACAGAAACTAATGGTAGACACTTTATCTTTCTGATAATCATTGACAGCTTCCATATTTGACATCATTTTTATGAGATCTCACTAGGTGGCTCTGGCTGGCCTGGAACTCAGTGTGGATAGGTTTGAACTCACAGAGGGCGTTCATCACAGAGCTCATCACCCTCTCCTGATGCTGACCTTAAAGGTGTACAACACCCGCCCTGCATACATACCCACTCTTTTAAAGGCTTTTTTTTTGCAGTTATTTATTTTGCTTGTGTGTATGTGTGTGTTCGTTCATGTATGTGCATGTGTGTATGTGTGCATGTGGACACACATATACCATTAGTATACAGGTAGAGGTTAGAACACAGTTTTGGGGAGTTGATTTCTCATCTTTTACCATATGGGTCCTAGGGATCAAACTCAGGTCATCAGGCTTGATGCCTTTACTCACTGAGCTATCTTGCCACCTGCAACCCTCATTAAGTTATGTCTGGAGCAGGAATCATACACATATTTGTGTATTATAGAACATTCTGTGAATTTTGTCTTATAAGAAAATATTAAACTTTGATATTAATTATTAATGAGCACTTACCTTATTAATTATATAATAAAGGAATGTCTTCTTTTAAGTCAATATAAGGAGGGAATGTGGGACTGAACTTTAATAATACTGTAACCAAAGATTGAAGTGTCATATTTTCTCAATTGGGCTATATTTTTTTCAGGTCTAAAATAGTGATATTAGAAAGTGTTTCAAGGTAATACATATATTTAATATAACTGTTATATTTACCTATTTCTAAGACTTGAGTTATCCATAGAAAGGGGAATAAATCAACATTTCCTAAAGAACATTCACTATAATGTTAAGTAGCTTCAGTTATAAAACTAGATTTAGCTATGCTATGCTAGTATACATGAACACCAGTCAGAGGTTTGTTTGTTTGTTTTTTGGTTTTTGAGGTGTTTTTGGAGACACAGTTTCACTCTGTAACTCTGGCTATCCTGGGATTCGTTCTGTAGACCACGCTAGCTTTGAAATCACAGATATCCACCTGCCTCTGCCTCTGAGTGCTGGAATTAAAGGCATGCACCACCACATCTGGCCTATGAAAATTCTTAATCTAATATGACAGATGGTGTTTTACTGAAACTAAATCTCATCTTGGACTGTAAGTGTAGTCCTCTCAGAATGCACATGGTGGTACCTACGGGTACTGCTTGCCACAAGAGGACATACTCCATCACTTTTCCCTTCATTTCTGTGTATGTGTGAGTGCCACATGTGTGCATGCATGCAGGTGTTGAGGAGGCCAGAAGAGGATGTCAGATCTCCTGGAGCTGGAGTTACAGGCACCTGACATGGGTGTTGAGAACTGAACTCAGGTCTTCTGGAAGAGCAGTACACACTTTTAATTAGCAAACCATCTTCTCAACCCCCACTTTTCCTTTTTAAACCTACCACAGACTTTTATTTATATAGAATGTCACCTGAGCTTTATGTATTTGCATTTTGAACAAGCTCCTGCTCTTATTTACCTGTGTCAAAGTCATTTCTCTCATGCCTGCATAAGTTGGACAATTATTAGAGAGATTTAAGTTAGGAAAAGGACAATTTACACATCTAAAAGGGATGAGTAAAAGTTTCTCAAGAGAGAATTGTTGTTTTAAATCTTGTAAATGTATCTTTATAGTAAAAATACAGAATTTAAAAATTCACACAGAAGATTCATGGACTCCTAAGTGTTCATGTGTGTGTATGATCCTAGAATAACACCTTGAGAAAGAATATTCTTTTCTTAAATAATATTTGTTTTGCAGTGACAGCAAAAGCAAAAATGGAACTGTTATACAATATCAAGACATTTTTGACAAAATAGCACTGTAACTGACTTTGTTTTCCAGTTAAATAATTTTCTGGATGCAATTGTTAACATCATTTTGTCAGGAACTCTCTCATACTACGAGCCACAGACATACTGATGGCACATTGTCTTCATCAGTTTATTAATTCATAGTTATAGATGGATAAAGCAGAGTGGTCACTAATGTTGAGTATAGGACTAACCCCATGTTTTAAACGGGTTAAGATATATGATCTAGTGAAGTGGCTCAGTTAGACCAGGTGTTCGCTATGCTTGTCTGACAATCGAGGTTCAGTGCTTGGAACCCATGGCGGAGGAAGAAGCTCCTGCAAGCTGTCCTTTGAC
Source organism: Grammomys surdaster (assembly GCF_004785775.1). NCBI lineage: Eukaryota > Metazoa > Chordata > Mammalia > Rodentia > Muridae > Grammomys > Grammomys surdaster. The sequence goes on from NW_021620984.1 coordinate 7,907,671, forward strand.
TGTCACACCCAAGTGCGGAGTAAGGTACAAATCTAACACTTGTATTATTCAATTTAGAAAAACCCTCTTACACTGCTATGAAGTTATTCCTGAGAACTCTGTGTGCAAGCTTTATTTTGATTTGGAATTTAACAAATTGGCCAATCCAGGAGCTGATGGGAAGAAGATGGTTGCATTGCTCATTCAGGTAAGTTCTTCTCCATCCTTCCATTAATCACTGGCTCTCCTGTGTCACACAGCTTCCAGACTTCTACTTTTTCTTGCTATCTTCTTTTTGACAGCATTGTTTCTGTGAGTAAACAATGAAACAAAGTGAAAATTCAATTCCATTAAAACATTACTATAGCTAGTTTGAACAAGATGAGTGAGAGTTTTCTATTTTTGAGCTATGTTGTAATTCTCTGACTTCCAGTATAAATATTTACCTGTGGCAGAAGTGAGGTAAAGCAGATTTAACTCTTCAAAGTGGACGACAAGATGGAATTCAGGGAAAATTTGAAAAAAGAAATATCATAATGTTTGAACTGATGTGAATTTTGGAATCATATCTGTGCTTTTAAAGATGAAAAAAATTAAGTCTAGAGAAGACCAGTACCTACTTGAATCTTACAGATAGAACTTGACCAAACCTAGAACATAATAGTTACATCTCTTCATCTAACAGAAAAGAGTGTCATGCTAATACTTTTTTATTTAGCTGTGTCAATTAAAAAAAAAGAATTATATGGGTTTATATATTGACACCTGTTTTTTTAAAAACTTAAGATTGTTTTGCATAAATTATATGAAAGTTGTAGTGACGATCTGGTCTCAGAGTAGGTTTTAACATTTTTTTCGTTTGAATGTTAACCATATGAAAATGTTATGAAAAGTAATTTTGTAAAATTCAAGTATATGTAAATTCAAATGTTCTTGTGAAGGATGTCTGCTGATTTTATTAGATCCTTGCATATTTAACTTTAAGTTTAATTGAAAAATATTTGTAAATACTTTCTCCTGGCTTTGAAATGAAATAAATATATGTGAAATCCTCCTTAATTCTCCAAATTAAAAAAGTTTTACTCTTCTTAAAATAGCCACTGAACAGTCAAAAGTAAGCCCTGTGCCTTGTTTCACTGTACTTGGTAATTGTGTGGGTTTTGTTGTTAGTGTTGGTTATGGGCTTTTGTGTGCATCTAGTGGCCTGACATGTCAGGCTGTCCTCCAGACTCGGACTCTGTGGTGCTGTAATTACAGGCATAAGCCAGTGGCTTAGTTTTTGATTTTGCTTGTCATAACTCATCAGTATTGGCTCTTTCTGGTGTGTGATATAGTTCAACAGTCTAAGTGTGTGATATACTTACACAGATGGGTTACAAAGAACTAAGATCCAGAGGTTTTTTTTTTTTCCTTGCTGCTTAAATATATTGTTACTATTAAAGTGCTGCAATGTATTACAGCATAGAAATATCCCTAATGTAGCAAACACCAGGATACAACTTTCTGTAACAGATTAATAAACGCATGAGAAGGTCATCCAAGTGTTTAAATTTTTCTCTCTTAATGCATTATCTCTTATCTATATAAACATTGAAGAACTAATTTATATCAGGAAAATGTGGAGAACATTGTAGAATTCTAACTTCAAAATTGTATAACAATTTTATTTAACATGTTTTCTATTTGATAGTGCAGTTCATATTAGTATTTCTTTAATATAACTTCATAATTACATTGAAATCTTAGTTTCCTTGCGTGTAACCATGTTAGAATCTAGTAAATATGCCTTGAGTGGGATAAAGCTTTACTTAGATAAGCTATTTGTTGTTTTCTTTTTACATTTTAGTATGATTTGTTTTTGGGGTTTCGGCATGCATGTGTTACACCTCACCTGAGGATGTGAGAGAACTTGCTGGCCTTCATTCTCTCTTTCCGCCATGTAGGTCTGGGGTATCACCAGCTGCCTTTATTCACTGAGCCATTTTGCTGGCCAAAGCAAGGTTACATGTAGCCCCAAAGGGCTTCCAACTCACAACGTAGCCCTTGGAAAACCCTGAACTTCTGATCCGCCTGTCTCTATCTCCCAATTAAGTGCTTAGAATTCAGGTGTGCACCACCACACCCAACAAATTCGATCATTTCTTATCTTTAAATTAACAGACAGTTAATAAATAACTGTTTAATAATTCCTGGCTATACTGTTGATACCTTTGAGCTCAATGTCTTAACTGCTACACTGCAGTAAAACCACTCTACCAATTAGGATGAATTCTGGTGCTAATGCATGTTGTCATTAATGCAGATTGCTTCAGTAGTCATGTGTTTTTAACATCCAAGTTCTATAGTGTAGTTGCTTAAATGACTATAATTCTGTTTACAGTTTAACTTAGGAAATATAATTTAGGAATGATTGATTACTAAAACTAAAGAGCCACTAAATGTATTTTCTGTAACATGGTATGCACTCACTAATAAGTGGATATTAGCCCAAAAGCTTGGAATACCCACAACACAATTCACAGACCATGTGAACCTCAAGAAGAAGGAAGACCAAAGTGTGAATGCTTCAGTCCAAAATACTCCTGGGAAGAAATACAGAGACAAAGTGTGGAGCAGGGACTGAAGGAAAGGCCATCCAGAGATTGCCCCACCTGGGGATCCATCCTGTATACAGACACCAAACCCAGACACTTGCGGATGCCAAGAAGTGCTTGTTGATAGGAGCCCCATATAGCTGTCTCCTGAGAGGCTCTGCAGAGCCTGACAAATACAGAGGTGGATGCTCACAGCCATCCATTGGACTGAGCACAGCATCCCCAACGGAGGAGTTAAAGGACTGAAGGAGCTGAGGGGGTTTGTAACCTCATAGGAAGAACAATATCAACCAACCAGACTTCCCAGAGCTCCCAGGGACTAAACCACCAACCAAAGAGTACACATGGAGGGACCCATGGTTCCAGCAGAGGACGGCCTTGTTGGGCATCAATGGGAGGAGAGGCCCTTGGTCCTGTGAAGGCTAGATGCCCCAGTGTAGGGGAATGTGAAGGCGGAGTGGTGGAGGAGGGAGTGGGTTGGTGAGTGGGGGAGCATTCTCATAGAAGCAGGGGGAGGGAGGATGGATTAGGGGGGTTCTGGAGGGGAAACTGGGAAGGGTTAACATTTGAAATATAAATAAAGAAAATATCCAAGAAAAAAAATGAGAGCATAAAAATAAACAAAAACCATCTTAAACAAGATAGATACTTACCCATTGCTCATATAATGTTCAGTATGATTCTATTGTATTAAAAACTAAGTGCTTTATTTTTCCCAAATTATTACTTTATTTTTATTGTCCAAGTTTCCTTGCACTGCTTTGTCTATAGTAGCCAGGACATGCTCCCTGTCTGTAATACAAAGGAAACAGGTATCAAAATAATGATATAAATCAGTGGTAAAACTGCAGCTATGTAAGTACTCTAAAGAGCTATCTAGGAGTAACTTGACATTGAGGGAGGCTGCTAAGAATGTGCGGATTTACTAGAGAAGTAAGGTCAGATGGTGGAAACCTAGTAATAGGAAAACATTGGTAGCAGGTGGAATTTATTGTATAGCTATTAATGTTTACGTGATTGGGAAACATTTAGAAACGTTTCTGCTTATTCCATGTGTCCTTACATGGTAGCTGGTGCTTCATTTTGTGGATGAGAAGATTGACAGTAACAGGGAGAAGCAAGCTGTTAACCCATGTAAAGCACTGTACTAACTCCTTAATCGTATTTTCTTGTTAAAAGTTGGGTGACACTTCCTATTCCTGCCTCACAGCTGAGGAATGTCAGGATTAGATCTGAGCAGAGCCACAGAGCCAGTAAGTGGCAGAGCCAAAACTCAAATGTAGTGTTCTCTCATCCTAAATCTTGGGCTCCTGAGCCATGTGCTTTCAGACTGTATTCTTAGACATAGATTTATAGACAGATTTAGATTTAAAAGGAATGAGAAATTTTCTAAGAGTGAAAGTTATACAAGAACTAGAACTAGAAACTAACTTTTAGCTACTATGCTCACTAGTGTTTTGTCAGCTGGACATAAGCCAGAGTCATTTGGGGAAAGAATTTGAGAGGATTTCCTCTCAAATTGACCTGTGGGCCACTCTTGCTTTAATGATGGATGTGGATGGGCCCAGCTCCCATCGTTTAATGGTTGATGTGGGGGCATGCCACAGTGGGCAGGTGGTCCTGGGTGGTATAAGGAAGCATGCTGGGCAAGCCATGAGGAGTAAGCCAATGGCAGCATTTCTGTATGGCCTCTGCCTCAGTTCCCGCCTCCAGATTCCTACCTTGACTTCCTTCCCTGACTTCCTTGCATGATGTACTACAAGCTATAAGCTGAATAAACCCTTTCCTCCATGAGTTGTTTTTGGTCATGATGTTTTACCACAATAGAAACTCTAACTAAGACAAGCTAGTGTTTTAGGAGGTACTTAAAAAGTTGCTTTTTATTATTAGAGAGGGTTAGTATATAAAGTGCTTGACTTTTGACTTTTAGGAGTCTTCTTCAGTCCTGAGAGCCTATGATTGTTTTTAAATGTGTTTGGGTATTTTGCCTACATGTATGTCTGTGCACTATATATTAGCCTGACACCTACAAAGGTCAGAAGAGGGAATCGGATTCCCTGAAGCTGGAGTTACGTATGGTTGGTGAGCTACCTTTTAGGTGCTGAGAATCAAACCTGGGTTCTCTGAAAGAGTAGCAAGTGCTTTTAACTACTGAACTATCCTTCCAACCCTAAGAGAAATGTTATTTTTAATTACTATGTTTATAATTTTATGTGTATGGATGTTTTGCCTGCACACATGTTTGTGTATCAAAGGCATGTCTGGTACTCAGAAGACAGAAGAGGCTATTGGAGTTCCTATAATGAAGTTACACATTGCTGTGAGCTGCCATGTGGGTGCTTGAATTCAAACTAGGACTTCTGGGAGAGCAGGCAGTGCTCTTAACCCCCAAGCAGGCCCTACCTACAGTTTTTAAATATAACTTTATATAATAATCTTAAGTGATGTATTTAAACTTAAAAGTAAATTGGTAATGTTACTATATTGTAAATGTTCTGGTGATGACTCATCTATTTTGTAGTGATGTATTTGTATATTTGTACTAGTGGTAGAGAAATCTAAAATCTAAACTGTATATTATTTTGCTTGTTCTTAGCATGTTTGTAAATCACTTGAAGAGTCTTACAATGTTCGCTGCTCAGCTGATGATGTTTTCAACCTGGATTCCAGCACTGAAGAAAAATTTAGCCGACACCTAATATTTCAGCTCCATAATGCGGCATTTAAAGATAACAGTCATGTTGGTGAGTACCTTTAAAAGATCCTGGTTATATTCAAATCTTGTATTTTCCTGCTTCTCTTGAAATGTTCTAGGTATTTCCTAGCCTTTACGGTTGCTTGCCTATTCTAAAAAGATGAAGTGAGTTTTCATGAGTGCCCTAAGTTCTTGGCATGCTTATCTCAGGTATTTTAACCCACTCAGGATATCAGTGCTATTAGTGCCTCTTACTGTACACATTGGGATGACCATGAATGCCCTAATACTGGTTTCTGTTCCAACAGGATTCATTTCAGTTTTCTGGAGAAGACATAAAAGGCCTTATCTATGATGCCTAATATCTGTACTTCTGACCTTTGCTTCAGCCTTAAATAAGCCTTAGTTTGTGGGCTGGGGCCCTGGTCATATCATGAAGGGCTTTTATCCCAGCAGAACTTTAGAACTGCAGTGACATCTTGGTGCACAAACCTGAAAACATAAGCAGAGTAATTGATGTAGACAAGTGAGGGCCTGGGTATAAAAGGAAGTCAGTCCAGAGAAGATGAAAATAGGCCATCTGGGAATACCTAAATCTCAGGTCTAAAGAAAGGCTAGCATCCAAGGTGTTCATCAGAGCCTTGGGCTTAAGGAGTGTTGGCTAACGTTCTTGTAACAGGCAATCTCTTTCAGATCTTCAAGTGTCTTGTAACTTCATAGCCACCTAAGATAAAGCTGTGAGCATAGTCGTTGAGGCCTAGAGTGCTGAAGCCAAGTGCTGGAGTAGAGAGGTGCTGGATCTCAGTGAGCTAGGTGCTGTTCTTATCTCCCCACTGTTAGTTGCTTAGCCTCTGTCTCTTCCTCTCATCCTTTAGATGTTAGCAACTGCAGGCTCGGTGCTTGAGTCTGTATTCACTCTACCATCGTCAGCTTTCATGGTCATCCACTATCACGGCTTCCATCATTACCACTGTTAATGTTACATTAGCCTAGATTGTTCAGACACCAGATTCCTGCAACTTCCCACCAATATTTCCACTCAGACATTTCAAACTCAACATGTCCTTCCCAAGCTCCTCATCTTTCCTTAAGAACTTGCTTTTTCTCCTGCTTGTTAGTGAGTATCAGTCCCTGGCACAAAAAAAAAAAAAAAAGTCAGGAGGGTGGATATCTCCATGATAGTCACAAGTGTATGAGACAGTCCAAGCTTTCTGTCGTGTGCATGTGTGATGTTCATGCATGTGTGTAGTATCATTATGTGTGTGTGTGGTCATCGCTGTCCAGTTTACATGTCGCTGTAGATCTCTCCACCTGCTTATTTAGTCAGCTGGCAAGAACGATATGATTATACCACTGTGCCTTAAACTTCATGGATCATACTTGCCTTCAGGGACAAGTGCACCCACTTTAACTTGCTCACTGGATTCTACCCTCATCCCTCCACTCCATCCTTAACTTAGTTTCCACTGCTGCATGTTTCTCTAATGCTTGGGCCTTTTTACTTTTTGTTGCTGCTATCTGAGCTCCAGTTCAGATGGTCTATGGAGACTGACCTTCTCAGGTCAGCTGAGAAGCTGTTCTGTCACTCTAACCCTGAGGTTTAAAAGGCTGGTATTCTTCTGGGTTGCAGCGTCCAGTGTTACTATATGAAAGCACTTACCACTTCCTAGGGTGGTTTCCTTGTTTTTTTTTTTTTTATTGCTATTCTATGTAGTGTGCTTGTTCATGCATGCATGCATATACACATGTGTGTATGCATCTCTATGTGTGTGTGTGTGTGTGTGTGTGTGTGTGTGTGGTGTAGACATATGTCCACATGTGTGCCATGAGTTGGCATGAGGATGTCTTCTTCAATTACTTCCCCACCTTATTGTTTGAAGACAGAATTTTTTTCTTAATCTGAACATTGCCATTTCAGCTATTTTGGCTGGCTAGCAAGGCTCTGGAATCTACTTGATGCCAAGCACCAGCCTTGGCTCGGTTGGGGTCCTAAGGAAGGGGTATTTGAGAGTGGAGAAAGAAATAACTTGAAGTCAATCTTGGATTCAAACTGACAGCTCTGTGCTCTGCTCAGTCTGGCTCTCCAGACAGCTGCATAGACAGCTCAGCTCTTGTAGACCAAAGCCTAGTCTTATTTACATGTCAGTTCAATCATCCACCCCAGGTTCCCTTTTGATTATCCCATGAGTCAGCATTTTATGACCTTCTACTCTTGATTCTTGGAAAAGACAGCAAGTATATTTTTTTAATATAGCAAATGAACTCAGAGATCTGCCTGCCTTTGTAAGCACAGACAATAAGCTAGCTGGGTGGGATCTTGCTCTGAGATTACCATTTCCACCAAGCTGTCCCAGGCTGATCTTGAACTCAGAAATCTGCCTGGCTTTTTAAAGCATAAACAATAAACTTAGCTGGGTGAGATCTTAACCACTCCCCAAACTTCTTTATCTCCCTCCTTAATATGTTTCTGACAAGCTGGCTCATAGTGCAGCTGCTTTTATTCTTTTAGGTTCATGAAACCTCTCATATAATTCATATTGCATCCTTACATTTTGCATAGTTGAGAAATCATACATTCTCAAACTCATGTTTTCAGAGATCTGCCTATTTCTGCCTCCCGAGTGCTGGGTTAAAGGGGTGTGTCACCACCATCTGGCTACTTAATGTTTAATTACAGGAACTGTTGCTTATTTCCTGTTTTCAGGGTTTAGCATATATTAATACTGTAATTAATAATCTTTAGAATATTAACAATAATAAACAGAAGTGGGCATTTAATAACTCTTTGCTGAATGAATGCACCAGTGATCGGCAGAGTATGAAAACTGAGTCCTGAGGAAGACCTTTCTATGATTCCTGTTTACGCCTCACCATTTGGTCTCTGGTTGCTCACTGTGAGGCTGGATGTTGAGAGTCTAGCTAGAAGAGAATAGATAGCTGTTGGTAACTAGCAGTCTTGGCTTCAGGTGTCTTCAGAAAGCAGGTCACATTTGGTCTGAAATTGGGTAGAATTTCAGCATATGGATGAGAGTAAGAAAGCTTGTATTATCACCAAGCATAGCCACAGTAAGAACTCAGTCACATTGGACAAATGGGCTGTCATCCAAGACTGTGTCTACAGTCAGGATGCAGATTCAGGTCATACAAACTAGTCTACATTTCCACCTCATTTAACTCTTTTTTGGTGTTCCTCCTGATAACACTTAAAGTTCCTGTTACCAGCCTGGCAGAAAGAGGAACTGAGTCAAATGGAAGAGATTAGAGAATATTCTCGGTACTGTACTCTCCTGCCACAGATCAGAGAAGGACATGGGCTGGGCAAGCGCCATCATGCCGCCATGTTAGCTCCCTGCCAAAGGTCAAAGGCCTAGCTTAGTACTGCCCAGGCAACCATTTCTGCAGTCCAGTTCTTGTTCTTCCTATTATTTGGGCCAGGTAGATGGAATTAGACATTTCCAGGAAAGTCAGCTTTATCAATGTATGTTTATGTTGTTTCATAGTCTTTGATATGCCATATCTTGTTAACCAGTGTTACTTAGTCTCCTTCATTCCAGAAATAATCAAATTTAAATGTCCTTGCAAGGATCAAATGCTTTTGCTTTCAGTTTAATGTTCTAATGTTTATTTATTTATATACTTATTCGTGTGTGTGTGTGTGTGTGTGTGTGTGTGTGTGTGTGTGTGTGGAGAGAGAGAGAGAGAGAGAGAGAGAGAGAGAGAGAGAGAGAGAGAGAGAGAGACAGACAGAGAGAGAGAGAGAGAGACAGAGAATCTATGCCACATGAGGGCCTTTGAGGCCATGAGAAAGTGTCAAGTCCCTAGAAGCTGGAGTTACAGCAGTTGTAAGCTGCCTAACATGAATATTGAGAACTGAATTCTGGTCCTCTGGAAGATCAGGAAGCACTCTAAACTGCTGAGTTATCTCTCCAGCCGGTATTTCATTTGTTTTGAGGCAGTCTTACTATGTAACAGAGCTGACCTGAAACTGTCTCCTGATTTTGTTTCCTGAGAGCTGGGGTAACATGCATGTGCCTCCATATTCCGTTCCAATTCCTTTTAAAATTGCTAAACATCTATCATCATGGTGATGCAGGCCTGTAGTCCTAGAATTAAGGAGGCTTACACAGGATGACCACAAGTTCAAGGGCATCCTGGGCTGTATAGAACAATTCTGCCTCAAAAAAGCAAAATGAAATTGTATTTGTTTCTTTGCATAGAAAAATTTTATTTAGAGAAAGAAGATTTTGATTGTAATGCATATGTATATTACGACTTAAATATAAAATCTTTATATATCTATAGGATATGCATATATAAAGCCTTTCTGACATATAAAAGTGATAAATAAGCCCAAATTTACAATTATAAAGAAGTTTTTCTTACATTGTTTTGTATATGCAATAATATATAAAACAACTTAATGGCTGAATTATCTTGATTTGGGGATATAAATAGTACATGTGACTATAAAGAAGTTCGGTTATCGCACCAATTTCTAACAGCGCATGTAGAACAGACTCTCAGGGCAGATGTTGAAGTACAAAATATACAGATTGCTTTAATTCCAGATATTAGCTCTAAATCCATAGTTTATCTTGTAATCCTTTGAGGGTGACAGATGGTTGGCAACAGCCTTGAGACTACCAAGATGAGTGTTTTGGGCCATGTCGTGGCTGCTGAAAGAGAATGAGCCCATCAGACTCTGCTGACCTGCTGCTGACTCTGAGGGAGAGGTAGCTGACACTTGATGTGCTTCCCTGTCTCTGCATTTGGTGGCTGCCTCATCCTTCAGTCACTGACTAGTTCTGCTCCATTTGTAGCAGTGAAAGTGGACATTTCTGCTGACAGCATGCTGGGCTCAAGTCCATACTAGCAACATGGTATGTTTACAACTGACGCCCTTGCATGCCAATAGGAGCTGAGAAAATAAAAGATTGCACACATGAAAGGATGTGGTAGAAGAGACATCCTACAGTTTGTAGCAATAGCTAAGGAAAGGCTTTAGTTCATAAATAGACACTAAGTCTACAGCAAATAAGCGTTACATTGTAATCTTGATACTTTTTCTCCTTAGGTAATTTTGTGAAAAAAATTTTGCAACCTGCTCTTCACTTAATTGCCAAGGATGATGAAGATAAGATCCCAGAGGCAGTGGGCCATGAAGCCTCCTGTTTTTCTGTTACACCATTAAAACAAGAGATTTCAGAGGCCTGGCAGAACCTGGGGTTGCCTGAACAATGTGACCCTGATCTTTCATTTTTAGTTGTGAAAAATCACATGGGAGAAAAATGTCTTTTTGTTGATCTAGGTATGTAACATTGGCACTGTTGACTACCCTGCATCCTTTGTGAAAGGCAAGTCTGTACCTGCTTGGGCTGTGCCTAGGTTTTGTCATCCACTTGAAATAGACTGTTCTTTGTTGAGTGATGTCAAGATTCATCTTTTACTTTGATTATCCAGTTACCCCAGCACCATTTGTTGGGAATGACTGTCATTCCCCATGGCTCAGCAGTACACTTTGCCATCTCCAGAGTCAGTACATATTTTAGACTCTGGTCTATTCTGTTATTTACTCTGGCTATCATTTCCTGGGCTGATACTGGGGCATGGTAGGTTCCCCCATTTATGTAGTGTTCTCTCATTTCTTGCCATGTTTTTACAATTTTCTGGATAGAAATCATACATGTATTTCATTAAATTTGTTATAGACACTCTTGAGTTTTCTTGGTACTTCCCTTTCTCTGGGGTCTTGTGTCACAGTTCTCTGGCAGCTCTCAGTCAAATATTTTGTTTCTGGCACTTTGTCCCGCTCTTCTGTTTGCTTTTCTTTGCATAGATGCTCTAGAATTTAGTTAGCTATCTGCGTGTGGCCGCCTTTTATTCTAATGTCAAATTATCTTAATTTATACATTGCTTTAATTTTGGATATGGGAAATAATCATATTTTCTAGCAATTTTGCAGAAAAGTAATATCTGCTAACTATAAAAAATCATGGAAACATGCATTCATTTTTAAAATTAATTTTTGTTGTAGGAGTGTATACAAAAAACAGAAACTTTCGACTGTATCAGTCATCAAAAATAGGAAAGTGTGTATCTTTGGAGGTTGCTGAAGATAACAGATTTATTCCAAAACAGTCAAAAGTTATTTCTGAGGAAAACCAGTATTTCCTATCTTCCCTGGTGAGCAACGTCAGGTCTGTAGAGCCGGAATCAGCCCATCATATATAATGTAGCTAGCATTGGATATTACTAAATGTGAATGTATAAATTGATTCTACCTTAAGAAAAAGGAAGTTTGTTTTTAAAAGTCTCTTTTCTCTGTATCTGAAAAATAATAGCAAGAAATGTTTCTAACCATTTAATTTCTTCTTATGTATAATGTATTTTCCAGTTATCCTAAAATCACTTTATAAAGAAGAAAAAATGCTATTTATGTTATCTTTAAAAGTATACTTACTACTGTCTCATTTCTTTTCGCATATAGACATATACCTTTAGACTACTCATAGCTCACTGTTCTGGTAACTATTTCTTGCCATGAGTGTAGCTCAGCAGTATAGCTATATATACTCAGGGCCCTGTATTTGATCCTCTGCACCAAGCCCCAGAAAATATGTTTTAGTTGGGATCATTACTCATATGGTTTGTCAGTTGACTTGTTCTTTTCCACATCATATTACAAATATTTGCAAAGCTAATAGTTTGTGAATAAAACATTTAGTGCTGTAAGCTTTGTACTATAATGGCATACTTTATTAACAGATCTATTGTCGCAGGTTAGGTTTCTATGTTTTGGTAACTAATCCCACCTCTACCAGACTGGCAGTTACATCAGAATGTGGACAGTAGGCCTATCCCTGTCTGCAAGTCTAGTACCTGAGAGGTGGACATGCAAAGACGAGGGGTTCAAGATCATCATTCACTACGTAGTAAGTTCAAGGCCAGCAGGGCTCTGTGACACCATGTGATAAGTCTTTATCATTCATCGCCCAAAACCAACAAACATAAGCAAAACCCTGAAACAAACAAAAGTGGTTAAAAACCAGTCTAAACCACATTAACTTGCTATGTTGTTTTTCTGTTTACCTTCCTCAAAAGTTTTTGTTTTGGGGTTTTGGGTTTGGTTTGGGATTTTTTTTGGTTTTTTTTGGGTTTGTTTTTGACAGAGACTCACTGTGTAGCCCTGGTGGGCCTGGAATTCACTATATAAACCAAGCTGGCCTCAAATTTACAAAAATCCACCTGCCCCTGCATCTTCCCAGAAGTTTTTAAGAAGTTTCCATAGAAATTAACTTTAAGAATAAATATTAAGCTGGGTGTGGTGGTGCAGGCCTTTAGTCTCAGCACACTGGAGACAGAGGCAGGCAGATCTCTGAATTTGAGGCCGTCATGGCTATCAGAGAAACCCTGGCTCAAGATAATTAATTAAATGTGGTTAGCATGCATTAGAGGCGCAGGGTCTGTGTCTGTGGAAGTGTAGAAGTAGTGCTCAGAGGGTCTCAACCTTCAGAACACAGCAACCTTTTAACACAGTTCCTCGTGTTGTGGTGACCACAACCATCAAAGTATTTTGTCGCTACTTCATAACTAGAATTTAATACTGTCATGAATCATAATATAGATATCTGATATGCAGAATATCTAATGTGTGACTCCTATGAAAGGGTCATATGTCCCCAGAGGGGTCACGACTCCCAGGCTGAGAACCACTAGAGTCTTGCGTAGTTTCAGTGCAGCCTCACAGAAGTGGGCAGTTCTCATCTTAAATAAGGCTGGCTCCCCTGCACTTTGCATGCCAGGCATTACTCTTGTAGAGCAGAGGACCACCTTCTCCCAGTTATTAGTGTGAGCTTCAGTCACACCTCCCTGTGCTTCTGCTATCCTTTCTTTTCTTCTGTTATTCATAGTTTTAAATCCTAGCAGAAAGTCCAAAGGTCTGTGTGTCTGAAGTAGAACTATACTTTCAATTTCAGGTACCCTAGAGCCCTTGGATTACTCGTGTCTTAAACAATCCCCAAATGACTGTTTAAAGGAAACTGTTTTACTAATTGGCAAGTTGTGTCATGTGGTAGGGCTGGCAGCTCGGGCTGTAACTGTGGAGCTCCGTGGAGCTGGCTCCTCTCTCTAGTCAGCTACTTCAGCTCTAACAGTGAACTCTGTTTCTGTATACACTTCCTTTAGATTCTCAGACTCTTTGCGGATCCTCACATGTGACCCATCTCAGACTAAAAGAAAGCGGACTGAGTATTTTAACAGTACTGGCACTTCAGGTAACTTTAAACAATTTCACATTAAAATTGAGGGGTCTAAAATCTACTTTGCCTTAAAAGTCTTAAATCTTAAGTACTCATATGTGCTGGTCATATAAAAACTAATTCTTCTAGGTTTCTAACCAGGTTAGACGTACTATAAAAAAATATAGGTGCTTATTACTTAAAATACCTTAAAATTCATTCTGTGCTAGGAATATATTCCTTAAGGAATATATAAATATTCTATATTACTTAAAGAATATACAAATAATATATTTTATATAAAATAGGCACATCAAAATATGACTAATCTTTCACCCTATTTTTTTTTAAATATTTCTTGTGTTGGCTGTATTGGCTCCATGTTTGTCTGTGCACCATGTGCATGTCTGAGGCCTATGAAAGCCAGAAGTAGCCGCTAAACTCTCTCACCAGCCCCTCTTTCATCCTTTGTTCATAATCAAAGACAGGTAGCTCGAGGAGATGGCTCAGCAGGTAAAAGCATTTGCCACCAAGCCTGACACCCAAACTCAGTCCCTGGGGCCCACATGAAAGTCAAGAACCGGCCAGGCGGTGGTGGCGCACGCCTTTAATCCCAGCACTTGGGAGGCAGAGACAGGCGGATTTCTGAGTTCGAGGCCAGCCTGGTCTACAGAGTGAGTTCCAGGACAGCCAGGACTATGCAGAGAAACCCTGTCTCGAAAAACCAAAAAAAAAAAAAAAAAAGAAAGTCAAGAACCAATTCCCACAATGTGTGTTCTGACCTCCACACTCAAATCTGTGGCATGCATGTATACACACACACACACACACACACACACACACACAGTGTATTTTTAAAAATTACAGGTAACTACTATAGAAGATTCCCATTTAACCTTGTACTGCAGAAGTGTTTCACATGTCTCTATCATATGTTGCCCATTCCTGTACTGAACAACATACAGGGGTTTTTTTTCCTTAAAGTTTCTTATATAAATTCTCTGATAACACTTTTATTCACATATGTTGATATATCAATATAATAATGAAAATCTCCAGACAATCTAAATATACAAGATAAACAGGATGACATACTCCAAGCTACAAGTTTAGATTTGTACCTAGACTATGTGGAACACACTCATTGATGATGATAAGAGAAACAGTAGAGTGTGGGCTGTGGATGTAGTTTAGTGATAGAGACTTACCCTGGACTTAATAGATTCCCTGCTGTTATAACAACACAGACACACAAATTACATGATTGCATGCAAGCCCACTAAAAATGTGGGCAGTATTTTCCTATGTTTATTTCCTTTGATTTTCAAGATATATTTCTAGACATTGTCTGGAAATGTTTCTTATTTCTATACTGAAATACTTTCCAAAATTTCTCCAGTTATATATCTAACTATTTAAGAGAAATACTGACTTTAAGAAAACTAGATTTTCCTGTCATTAAAACTAAATGAGTTTGTGAACTGGTCACTCTAAGTTATGGCAGTAGATTCTTAGATATAAAATAAAAATCTTAGTGTCCTCCAGTGAGAGGCTCCAGGAAGCTCAGATTGAGTTTATGATTCCCTGGGTGATGGAAGCCCCTGGGTACCTCAGTAAGGTGTTGGAAAGGGCTTCAGGCTTCGGGCTGCCTCATGTGATGTGAGAGTGTCTACGAGGAAGCATGGGACTATGTTAACTCGAGGGAGAATAGTCTCTGTTGTTTATCTTACTAAATTTTATCTAGGAGGAGGCATCTGGACAGAGATTAACACTATAATTGGCAAAGCAGTAACAGATGCTGTGTTAGCCAGGAGTTTTTGGCCATTTCAGTAGTTTGGTAATTCTTATTTTCTCCCTGCACAGACAAGACTGCAGAGAGGTCTGGTTTAGTCTAGAATCCTTGTGACCACTGAGTGGCCTCAGTATTTACCTACTGAAGTCTGTAGCCTCATTTGTGTTTAATAGCAGAAATCAAGACTGAAACAGGAATAGCCAACTCTAGGCAACACCGAGGCTTAGCCAGGAGACCCGCACAGCCGTTGAGCTACTTGTTCCCTTGTCAGAGTGAAGAAAACAGGCAAAACAGGCCCTTTATCAAAACTAGCCAACATTTGCCCTAATCGATGTTTGAATCTTAACTACATCCTTGGAACAGCGCAAGAGCCCAAGAAGCAACAGTAAGGCAAGCTGCAAAAGAGGGCAGAAAATTTTCAATTTTACAGACTAATAATTTGATTGATGTTTAATTTTTCAACATTTAACTGTTCTCATTTATAAATACTTCTCTCTGTTGCAGTGGAACCCATTGAAGGCTTCCAGGCCTCACCGTACCCTGAGATTGATCGGTTTGTTCTTTCTTTGGTGAATAAACACGACATTAAAGGAGGTAAAGCTTGGGTTTCTCTTTTGTTTCTCTGTTTGTTTTTTCTCTGTGCAGCCTTAGCTGTCCTGGACCTACACTGCAGGGTTATTCCTTGTTAACTCTTCCATGGCCGAGCAATGGCTCCTTGAGCAGCATCCTTGCATTTTAGGAATTCGGCGTTGGAACTACTTTTTCCCAGAAGAATTACTCGTTTATGATATATGTAAATATCGCTGGTGTGAAAACATTGGAAGAGCCCACAAGAGTAATAATATCATGTAAGTAATATTGGTTATTCATGACTTGTATTCCTTTAACGATATATTTAAACTGTTTATAATTAAAAAAATGTTGATATTATAAAGTCATTTTTATGATATATAAACGTATACACTGTATTTGGTTGGTGATTTATATTAAATTATCAGTTGTCAGGTTACTTCTAGCACACCCCAGCTTTCTGTTTGTTTGATAATAACCCTTACAGTACCAGCTTAAAAAGATGGTAGAATTGGATGAGGCAGGAGAGAACATGGCAGGATCCGGGACAGGCGGTGCTGATGGACAGGTTGGCCTCTCTGTGCCTCTCTGCTATTGGTCCTTGACACTTGGTAAAATTGGGCAGATTTGAAAAGGACACTCCTTAGTATGAAGGAAGTCTGGGTTAAGATGATGTTTCCTTGTAGACAAAGCATGGTGCTGGGGGAGCCTGAATTCACTGAATGCTGGCTCTGTAGAGCAGGCCCTGTGTCAGGCATTTTCCCTGTGAAAAGAGAGGTGTGAAGTAAAACCAGAGATGGCATTATCAATTGTATGAGGATTCTGCTAGAACAGAGATAAAATGACGTGATCAGTCATGAGAATTTTTGCTGAGTTTTATAGTTACTGTCAAAGCTGAGATTCTTATATAATTTGTATGTTCTAGACATGAGGGAAAGATCATGAAGATTTTGCTGAAAAACATGTTGAGTACCCTGATTCTGTGTTATACTTGATACACTAGATTATTTCAGTAGAAAAGCAATCAAAATTGTATGTTTTGGAACTGGAGAGATGGCTCAGTGGTTAAGGCTTTTGCAGAAGATCCAGGCTCAGTTTCCTGTGGGGAGATTTAAAACTATGCAAAAACTATTTCATTTTATTTTTACCAGTTATGACTATTGAGGTTTCTTCCTGTTTTGGAAGTTTGCTTAGTTTGGCATATTTCACTTAGTGCTTTGTCTCTTTTACCAAAATTGTCAAAGCTCCTAGCAAATATTCTTAATCTTGGTTTTAGTATGTGTCTTATTTACTGCCTAATAATATTTGTATCTGCTTTATTTTTTTATCAATTTTGCAATAATTAGTCTTGGAATTTGGGCCTTGCAAATTTTTTAATTTTAAGCTCTCTACTTTTTCATGAATTCTTGTATCTTATTGTTCATGTTCCAAGGTGTCATTCGCCATTCTTCTTCTGTTTCCCTGTAAAGGTCTCTCTTGCTGCTTTTCACATAGTAATGTAATATTTCAGTTGCACTCAGGCCTGCACAGTTTAAATTTCCATTATATCTACTTAAGCTGTGGGTTATGTAGAAATACTCTTATTTCTAAATTCTGGGTTTCTACTAGCAACTTTTTAAAAAATGTGCCTATGGTTAGAGAATATGTTCTCTATGAACTAAGTCTTTTAAGATTTATTCATTTTTATTTTATGTGTATGAGTGTTTGCCTGAATGAGTATGTGTACCACATACTGGAACTGGAGTTACAGTTGTGAGCTGTCATGTGGTGTTGGCAACAAACCTGGGTCTTCTGTAAGTGCTGCAAGCGCTCTTAACTGCTGAGCTGTCCCTCCAGCCCAAACTAATTCATTTACTTTTTAAAAAAGATTTTATTTTTATTTATGTGTATGTGTGCCTGAGTTTATGTGCACCATGTGTATGCAAGTGCCCTCAGAGACAGGATCCCCTGGCACTGGAGATACAGGCAGTTGTGAGCCAACTGATGTGGGTGCTTCAAACTGAACTGGGTCCTCTACAGGAGTAGTAAGTCCTACTCAGTCATCTCTCTAGCCTTCAAACTAATAATTTTAAATTTAAGGATGCTCAGAGTATAGCATGGAGCTGGTCTTTATTAATGACTTGCACATGATTACAAAGAGCTGCGTCATATGTGCCTAGTAGGTCAAGTTGGTTAACTGCATCTGTATTGTTTTATTCATATTTTCTGTATCTTTACTGATTTTTTTGGTGGTTACTTAGTAACTACCACCTCCTGGCATGAGCTGTAGATTGCTAAGAAATTGTTTTATCAAAGTCTTATAAAAGAATTTCTTTACAAAATTTTTATTAAGTTCATACAATGTATCATTTCTCTTTTTATAAATAACTTTGTATTTTTCTTTTTATCTCTTTTACTCAAAATAGATTTTTTTCTCCCAAAATATATCCTGATTACAGTTCCCCTCCCTCTACTCCTCCCAGTTTTCTCCACCTCCCTTCCACTTCAGATTGGCCCCTTTCTGTCTCTCAGAAAATGCCTTGAATCCCTGCACTCAGGAGGCAGAGGCTGGCAGATCACCAAGTTTTAGGTTAGCCTGGTATACAAAGTGAGTTCCAGGTCAGCCAAGACTATACAGAGAAACCTGCCTCAAAAAAGAAAGAAAGGAAAGAAACAGGCTTCTAAGAGATTATAATATAACTAACATGATACAATGATAAAACAAAGACTAACATGTGGGAATAGGACAAAACAAACTAACCGAAGAAAGGAGACCAGGTCACAAGACAGAGACGCAGACCCCGTGTCCGCATACGTAGGATCCCTCTCCTCACCCCCGTGAGTAGTATTGTTAGCAGCCAGTTATCTTTTGGTTCTGCATGTTTATTTTCATCCTTTAGCTTTTGAATTTTTCTCCATCTTTTAAGTCTTAGGCACATCTCTGGCAAATGGCATATATTTAAACTTTATTTTCTATCCAGTATGAGTATTAATGCTTTCTTTTCTTTATACATTAAGGATTCTGGTTGATCTGAAAAATGAAGTTTGGTATCAGAAATGCCATGACCCTGTATGTAAAGCACAAAACTTCAAATCTACCTGTGAGTTATTAATTTTTATATTTACCACAAAGAGAAAATTGGATATCCATCTTAAAACTATTTTTCCTTATCTTTTTGATTCAGGTTTCCCGTTACCCACTGAAGTCAGTCTCCTATTTCTTCTGGCAGATGTGAGTATAGCTCTTGGCTTTGGGTTTGGGTACATAGCATAAATGAACCACACACAGTCTTCTGTGTCCACATTGCCTTTAAACACAATTCAAGGCACTAGTGTTCACTTTGGAATATATTAGTGATTTTCCTACCTCAGTGCCTCTGATAACGTGAGCCACTAGGGAGTAAATTTAGTCCTAGGCATAAAGATGTTTCTTACAATTTGCTTTAAAGAGTAAACCAAGATCAAGGTACTTGTCATAGTTTCTCTTTGGCCAACAGTAGCTGCTGGTTGGATTTCTATCTATTGAACAATGTCAGAGGGAATACACAATTTTGGTTTTGGATATTACTAGCTTGGAAAACCAACATTTAATCCAAATGATTCATATTTAGTGCTAAAAAAGTAGAAAATACATAAAAAGCAAAAGTGGGTTGTCTGGATGGAAACTTAAGAGCACCAAGTCCAGTCCCCAGCACCCACGGTGGCTCCCACTCCAGTTCCAGGGGATCTAATGCTCTCTGACTTCCACAAGCTCCTGCACGCATGTGGTACACACACACGTACATAAGAGATATTAAAAAAAAAAAGGTAACAAAGTCACACATAATTTGGAGCTGATGCAAACGTTTAGCATGAATCTTACATACTTGAGTGTGCTCATTTTGTTTTCAAAGTGATAGTGCATGGCAGGATCTTTTTTCCATGAAGTATCAAACACTTTCATTACTAGCTATTACCAAACTGTTCCATGAGGTCCTAGAATTGAGATTGCACAGGTGCTGATGATAGCATCTGCCACTAGGACTGCCAGCGGCCGACAGCCACCTTCTGACCATCGCCAGCCTGTGACAAGTGGCAGACCACCATCTATTTGTATTTATTGATGAAGTTGTGCTTTTTTTAGGTTATTTTATGAATTTCAGGATCCATTTTTCTGATCATTTATTTAGTACTTTTTGTCATGTATTAGAGTTAATTTTTCATTTTTATTTTCACATTAAAAACTATCAGCACATTCTTTGACTGCCATGATTAGAATACATGACCTGCTACAAGCTGAACAAATGCCTCTTACATTTATATTCTAGAAAACTGACATCCTTTGAAATCTGAGCTTAGAATCTCTTCTGAAACAATTATATTCACGTTTTTTTATTTTATATGTATGGGTGACTTGATTGCATGTATTATCTGTGCACCGCCCATGGATGCAGAAGCACTGGGTCCCTGGACTGTAGTTAGAGGTGGCTGGGAGCCGCCGTGCAGGTGCGGGGACTGAAGCTCTGGAAGCGGCCCTCTGAGGAGCAGCAGTGCCCCTACCCACTGAGCCGTCTCTCCAGACCCAACATCCACGTTTAAAGTGAGAATCCCATGCTTGACATGCTGGGATGGGACACAAAAGAACTGATATGCAGACTCCCCAGCAGACTACTATGAAAAAATTTTAATTATCTCTTTAAAAAGCAGTTTATCATTCTTGTTTGGTTTAAGTTTTTGCAGTGCCAGGAACTGAACCTAGGGCCTCATACGTGGGAAGCAAGGGCTCTCTCCTGAGCTACCTTCCCAGCCATTGGTTTATTTTGGTGCAGCTTTAGTGGAAATTTTTTCTTTTCTAATAATACCTCAAAAATGCCAAGTGAAAATATTCTTGGTATACAATATTACCATTATTTGAACATAACTTTATTTTTTTAAAGAAATTACAGTATAGAAATAGCACCTTTCAAGTGAACTGCTAACATTTCCATTTCTCCTTCATCCTCCTTTCCTCATGCATCTGTGTGTGCATGCTCAGGTGTGTGTGCATGCTCCTGTGTCCCAGAGGGACAACATTGGGTGTCATTCCTCAGGAGGCTTTGTTGAGACGCAGCTTCTCACTGGGCTGGCATCACTTGCGAGGCTTGGCTGCATGGCCACCAAGCTCCAGGCATCCATGGGTCTCTCTCTCTCCCTAGCACAGGGATTGCATGCTGGCTTTTTAACGTAGGTTCTTGGGATTGATTTTTGTTAATTTAGAAATGTATTTTCAAGCTTGTCTCCAGCTAGCCTATCTTCCTACTAAGAACTTACATTGTGGTGAAGTCGCATATTCTGACTAATCTTTATTCCTCTGTCCTCCTTCCCTCCAAAATAAAGGAGGATTTTACTTCTGAAGAAACAGATGAAACCAGCAACTCACTGACCAAGGATTCTCAAAACCCACCATCCTGCAACTTGTCAGCAGGCGGGCTTTTGGCTGCTGACTGGAACGACGAAGATGATGCCTGTTTCTTAGAAGCTACAGAAGATGCTGAACTAGCTGATGCTGCAGATAAGAGTCTTCTGGACGATATTCCTGATGAACTAATTATAGAAGCATTACAGAACAGCTGACTGCGGATAGAACATACGTAAGAGGCTACAATTTTCCTGAAGCCTGAGATTTGATAACATAAATGTTAAATTCATGCTGGGACTATAGCCCAATGTTAACCTAAGATGTACAAAGCCCTGCATTTAACATCGTACAAAAATCTAATTATACTAACTTATTGTTAATTTATAATAACTGTTCTGTCACTTTGTTTACTTAAGCCAGATTTATTGAAGGTTATCTTTGACATCATTCAGTAAACGTTCCTAATTAACCAAATTATTTTATGCTTGCCTTTGCACTGACATCATGAAAGAGTTTATTGTAGGTTAAAACTCTTATGCCTGGTGATGACTAACATGCCAAGAGACTGAAATTTATTAACACAATGCTCAGAAATATGGCTATGCCTTCTGAACTATTAGACAAGTGAAGTGGTGTAATTTAGTTTGAATGACAAAATGGCAGTACATCCTGATAAGTAGTCCTCACTAGTGTCAGCACAGAGGCCTGGCTGGCAGGAGAAGAAATGGCAGCAGGAGATTTCAGTTTCTCAGTCCTGCTCAAGGAGCTTCCCCAGCTGATAATTGATGGTTTTCAGATGTTTTTCAGCTCCCAGAATGCTTCTTGCTTTGAATAACAGAGCTGGAAGGCTAGAGGAATCATACTGTTGATAAAAGAAAAACTATTTAGACTCACAAATAGTGATGCTTTAATATTTTTTTAGTTCCTAACCCTAATGACCAAGGCTGATTTTGATATTTTCTGCTAGCTTCCTTTTGTTTCACTAGGATCACTATTAGAAAGCAGGTTTCAGCCCATCGCATCTCCTCAGAACATAACTGCTAATATCATGAGGAACTGCTCAACAAAGCTCTCACAGATCTTTGTACCCCAGGCAAGACCAATTGGCTCAAAGAACTGTGGCATCTACATGACTAAAAATAGCAAGCCATGTCTGAAACTTGGACTAGACAAGTGTGTTGGTGGCATGCTGCGCTAACTCGATCTCATCTATTTTAAAACAAATGTCTAAAGCAAGTTTTCTTTTACTTCAAGAACTAATGGAATGAGAACACTGGCCTGTAAAAGTCTATAACGAAATGATCTCAAAGTTATCATTTAAGAAGCTACCTACTGGGTCAGTTATGCATTAAAGCTTGCCAAACCAAATATCTACAGTTAAAATTAAAACACCAAACCTAAATTACAAAACCTAAATTATAACACAGAACCCAACTCATGACTTAGAAATAATAATAAAACCAAACTTTCTGTTGCAAACTATCTAAAGAAAATTAAATTCCTCTTAAATAATTTACCAGATTTTGGCAGCTTCCTGGTAAATGTGCTCCCAAGGTATTTTTCTTAGCGATGAGAACTGAGCAGAAAAGCTGTCTGATGGTGGGATTTGATTTTTGCCACACACATAGCATGTTTTCAGAGAAGTCAACCCAACACCTGTACAATAGCCTACTCACAAGACACCCTAGTGCCTGCTCCCTAAGAAGTGGGAAGAGTTCACTTGGAGCTGTAGGTTTCGATAAGAAGAGGTGTGACAATCCAGATGTCACAGAAGTGGGGTCATCGCTACACTAGCAGCAGTGCCACAGACACTGGAGGTGCACAACCTTGTGTGGGGGCGGTGTATTCCAAAGTAGTTCAGCAGCTTGGTTTTCGGGCCTTGGGGGAGATCAGGGAGCACATTTGCCTAGCGAGACCAAGGAGGAGGAACAAGATACTGTTGTACCTGAGGACTATGTTCAGACTGGATCGATGCTACCGTTAACTTTCACAGACTTAATAATCGAATTCCTAAAATAAACTTGAGGTACATTTTAAGCATGTATATTTTAATAGCTCTAATATATGAACAGATCTTCAGTTCAAGAAAACTTCGGTCAATGCCAGATCTTAAAATTGAGTTTAGAGGTGAAGTAGACAAGCCTCCTCATGAGGTACAGGAAGACACGGCGTGTACTTATACATTACATTCTACTCACAATTCTGCTAGTGTAACTCTAGATACAATTCTGTTAGTATCTGTCTAGTTCTATTAGGTATACAAATTTATAATTTTTTAGCTAACATTTCTATTAATTGGGGTCAGGGCAACAGCAAGGTCTCAGAGGCAACTTCAAAGTATTAAAATAATAGTAATAATAGTAAACTACATTTTCCCAACTGTCTTACTGTTTCTCAGCCTCTCAAGACACTCCTGGCATTTCAGTGAAACAGTTTCTACAGCATGAACACAGCTAGACAAAAGGTGCTTGGTCTTTACAACACATCACAGTGAGCTGAGTACGGATAGAAGCTGTAGTAAAGCAGACTGCAGCTGTTCAACTCAGAGTCGTGCACAGTACACCCTGCCCTGGGGGACTGAGGAGTAACAGGCTCTTCTCTTCATTAAGAAGCTAGAAGGTGATGCTGTGGTCTGATTGACTTACAACAATGCTGTTTGTTACCTTTCTTCACAACTACTGGACTCTACAAGCAAAATGCCTGTACCATCTTCTGATGCACAGTGAACAGAACTCACCTTTTCCTTTTCCTTTGGTTCTTTCTCTTCAATGTTTGAATAATCTTGATACAGCTGTTTTAAATTAGATAAGAAATGTTTGGAATTCTTAAGTGATGACTTTCTCTCCTTAAGGTCATCATATTTTGTTTGTAGTTGTTTCAGTTGTGGTTCTAATCTAGAAAACAGATTTTTTTTTTTAAATCTCAAAAACAAATTGTACAAAATACAAATTAATAGAAATATTGTTTGTGGACTGAAAATATTAAGGTGCCCCTATTACAAAGAACAAAAACCCAAACCAAACTTTGTAAATAATGGAATAAACAACTAATTTGTCTTTCTCAAAATCCTGTGGAAGTCACTTTAAAACCTAGTACTTAGCCAGGCAAGGTAGTATCCACTTTAGTCCCAGGACTCAGGAAGCAGAGGCTGGTGGATCTATAAGAATTCAAGGCCAGCTTGGTCTACAAATTAAGTTCCAGAACAGCCAGAGCTATGCAGAGAAATCCTGTCTCAACAAAACAAAACAAAACCCTAGTAGTTAATTACAGTATTTCAAGTGTTTGCTCACAAATCTTCGTTCTACTCATACTTCCTGCTACCACAGTCATGTGGTCCTAGGAATTAAACCCACAGCTGTTCATGCCAGGAAGGCAAGTGCTCTACGATTGAGGCACATCCTCAGCCTGTCCAAGCACTTTTAAAAGCATCTTCAGAGTAGAGAGCACAGCAAATTTTACTACACTTAAGCCTCTGGCTCACACTCCAAACCTCAAAAGGGCAAAATGGACAGACAGGCTACCACAGTGTGTGCACTAGCCCCAGGGCATGGGGACTGCCCCCAACCCTAGACCTCATAATATGGACTGATGTATATCTCAACAGTCACTGAAGAGCCAGTGACCAGACTGGCTTACATAGCAAGACCATCTTCAAAAAGTAAAATAAGCAAGCAAGCAGCATAAACAGACCTCTGCCTAGGCTCACTGACTGACACTGCACCCTCTAAGGAACAGGTACAATTATGCCCATATACACAGGAGGGGGCTGAGGCCCTGGAAAGTCAGTAACTAAACCCAAGGTTGCAGTCAATGGTAGAGCCTGATTCAAGTTCTAGGCAGTCATCCTGTAGTCTACTCACTTAAGCTGTAATCAGGCTGCCTGAGGCCAGACACTGAGGGTCAGATCGGAGTGGAGGGTCCTTACAGCACTTCCCTAAGTGACAAACTCTCTATTGCCCTTTAAGTGAGTTCTCAGCAGGAGCAGGACATTACCTTACCGAATCAGTTCATCCTGGACTTCAATTAAACGCTGCCTTTTCTTTTCCATGTCGGAAATTATCTGAGCAATACAATAACGCACTTAGGTTAACACTGGAGAAGTTTCAGCATTTGGCTCACTGCACTAGGCACTGAAAGGACAGGAAACAAGCAGACCAGTACAGCTTAGTGGGCCTCTCTGAAGACTTTGGGCCCACAGATACTCCTCCTCTTGCCTCTTGGTTTGACTTGTTTAGCAGTTTCATTCACTACAGGCCCAGGGGTAACTAACCTTCTCTCTTTACAAGCTGTCTGGGAGGCTAACTTGGAACAACAAAAGGTAGCAGAAATCTCCATTCCTCAGTGTTCGTTAACATTCCAAAAGTAAATAAAAACCTGACCAAACCCACAAAGGCCCTTATAGAAACTGCAGGTTACAAAACTAAAAGCAAGCGTTTCCTTACTCCCCTGGTTCATAACCCATGACTGCTAAGAGACTTAGTGATTACCTTGGTATTCTTTTTTTTCAAGGCTTTTAACATCTGGACTTCTTTAAGCTACAACGACAACAAAACAAAGTATATCTAAGTTTCCAAAATTAACTGTGTAAAGTCCCACATGAGAAGGCCCTGGGGAGATACAAGTTTGGATCCCTGGCACTGGCACATTGGATTTTTATAAGGGGCTGGTGAGAGCAGGTCCCTGCAGCTCACTGGCTGGCCAGCCTGGAGACGTCAGTGAGCTTCAAGTTCAGTGAGACCTTGTCTCAACAATGAATTGCAGAGTGGTTGATGAAAGTTACTCAGCATGGGCCCCTGGCTTTCACATACGTGTACTTGCATGACTCCACATCCACACACCCACAGGAGGAAATAAGAGTAGTTCTCACGTGTTCCTCATCACCAAGCCAGCAAGTGCAAGCTTTTCTATAACTACAGGATAATGTCCAAACTTTAGCTTAAAAAATTTTAGAGTAGCCAGGTGTATTAGTATTTGCTTTTAATTTCAGCACCTGGGAAGCAGAGGCAGGCAGATCTCTGTGAATTTGAGAGCAGTGTGGTCTACATAGCGAGTTCCAGGACAGCCAGGGCTACATACAAAGACCCTGTCTCAAATAAATACATAAATAAATAAATAGCGACAAGAAACTTACGATTCTGATGAGTT
This sequence comes from Grammomys surdaster, assembly GCF_004785775.1. Taxonomy (NCBI): domain Eukaryota; kingdom Metazoa; phylum Chordata; class Mammalia; order Rodentia; family Muridae; genus Grammomys; species Grammomys surdaster. The sequence continues at coordinate 7,934,039 of NW_021620984.1, forward strand.
CTCCTTTAACTTTAAAAAAAAACTTGCTGATGGCTTGATTACAACTTTCAGATTCTATTCTTTGCCTGTAAATTGTTTTTAAAAAGAGAAGACAGAGAAGTGACTAGCATGCACAGACATATTCAGCCACATTAATCATGAGGGAAACAAATGAAATCTATAGAACATGCCTGTATCCACATCCACACACGTGTGCACTAAGTATGCACAAGGTAGGCTGCAATGTGGCGGTGGGGGTGGGGCAGTGTATGCACACATGTCCATGCTTTCACAGAGAGCGGGGAGACAACCGAGTCCTGCTCTGTCACTCTCCACCTTAATCCTCTGAGACCAGGTTTCCCATCAAACCAGGACATAGTATGGAGGCAAAAGCTCCCAGCTCTCCTGTCTCTGCCGAGCACAGCCACCCCCAGCTTCTTTTGTGGACTCAGATCCACACATGGGTCCTTATGCTTGCACAGCAAATCCTCTTACCTTCTGAGCCATTTTCCCAGTTACTGAGGGGAGGATTATAAAACGGTGTGAACTTCTCAGAAAAACAGATGCTTAAAAAAATTTTTTTTTAAATGTCACGTGGTTCAGCAATTCAACTTCTGGCTATATGCACAGAAAGAACTGAGGAGACCAAAAGACACCAATATTCATAAAAGTATCTGCTGTGGAGAGGAGAAAGTGGGCAACTGTTTTAATGGCTGCAGATTTTCAGTTTTGCCAAATGAGTAAGCTCTAGGTGTATGCTGCAGATAGCTGGCCACTCTGCAGCTTAAAAATGGCCTGTGGTACATTCTGTTATGTGTTTTCACATTTAAAACATTACGGTGTACTTCACAACTGTCAGGATGGCTAAGAGTACTGTTCCAGGGGAGACTAAGCACTCGTCTGCTCGCAGAAAGTTGGGTCCTGGGTAGACAGCACCTGGCCAACATCTTTAGAGCGGGTGCACCAGAGAACGAGGGATGGGGCAGAGGACCAAGTCTGGGAGAGGGAAGGTTAGCAGACGTGACAGGATGTTTGGTTTTGTCAAGACTCAATCTAGAATCTCCTGGGAAGAGTCTCACAGGGGAGTCTAGATCCCGATGTCCTAGGGGCATGTCAGTGAGGGCTGTTTAGAGAGTTAACTGTGGTGAGAGGACCCACCATGAATGTAGGCTGTGCTGCTCCACAGGGGCCTGGAAGGGAACAGAGTGGAAAGGCCTGCAGAATCAGCAAGTCTGTCTGCATTTATTCTGTCTGATGTGGTCTGTGGATGTGACCACCTGCTTCAAGTGCCTGAGCTTTGATTCCCTCAGTGATGAACCACAACCTGGAACTGATCTAAAATAAACCCCCTTTCCTCCTGAGTGGCTCCTTGGGATATTTTACCACAGTAACAGAAAGGAAACCAGATGGTAGGGAAGGGATGCTTCCGGGATCCACCACAGTCTTCTATAACAACATCGAGAATTTCTCCCATTGAGTCTACTAGAGAGCTGAAGGGAGCAGTTCCTCACAACTACCCTTAAATACCCTTAATAAGCTGCTAAGTCCAAGGCCTGGATGCCTAGATCGGCTCCTCCCCACCGCTGCTCTCATGGGAGCTGGCAGGGACTGACGTGGACAATACTTGGCATATACTACCCATCTGAGAAAAACCAACACCACTGGAGAAACACACTCCTAGATCAAAGTCTGTGAGAAACATCGAGAATAGATGATCCAATAACTTGAACTAGCATAATAAATGTATGCAAAGGGACTCTAATCGTGACAACACCAGGAACTGGGATGGACATGGTGCCACTCTGAGCACAGCTCATCAGGCCCACCGATGCCAACGTCAAAGGACTTACTTATACTCCAGGAAAGTTTGCTCAAATTCAGACAAAATAATGTCCAACTCCATGATGTCGCTCTGTCTCTTTCCTTCCAGACACCAAATATGCATAGTTTCAGAAGCATCTAGAATATCAAGTACATGTCAGTTTATAGACTCAATATCTGTAAACTGGCTCGAGGCCCAAGCTCTGAAACCCTGAACACAATTAGTCCTATCTGAGTATAAACACAGCTAGGGCCATAGCCATCTCTTCCTGCCCCAGCAGTCTGCCGGCCCTGCCTATGTCACCCCCTTGCTTTCTGGGACAGGGTGCACATGTCATTTGCTGCAGTGTGGCCTCTTTACACTTGGTCCCATGACATTGCTATTTTTGTTTTCAATCCCATTTTAAACTGGGTAGCATACAGTAGGGGTTTACAGTGACTTAGGAAACTGGGAGATATGTATTTTATGACTCAACAACTTGACTCTCTAGTCCTCCAAGAAAAATAAAAACATCTTGATAAAACTGTACATAAAAATGTTCCCGGAATGGGGAGCAGTTCATAGAGACTGGAGACGCAGCTCAATGTTCCTTCCTAGGATGGGCAATGCCAGGTCAAGCCCTAGCACTGCAAGGGATAGAAAAATAAAGAAATGGAAGAGAAAACCAAAGGGGTGGGGTGGGTAGGACAGGCTTTATTTATAAAGCCCAAACTCGAACCCTCAGTCGCAACAGCAGAGAGAGTGTAGTGAGTACAGACAGCAGCACGGAAGCTCATCTTTAAAAAGAAGATTCATCTTTCCTTTTATGATGTATATGAGTCTATGTGAATGTACGCAGGTACCCATGGAGGCCAAGAGAGGCTGGAATTGTGGTAAACGGCCTGATGTGGGTTCTGGGAACTGAACTTTGGACAAGTAAGGAGAAGAGGGGAGAGGATGGGGGTTAGATTTTATTAAAGCACATTGTATGCATGTATAAATATTCATTTTTTAAATTTTCACAACAAAATGATAAAAATGCTATTCCAAAGTCATAATTTCTTAATCAAGTGGCATTTTTAGCCAGAGTGGTGGTGTACGCCTTTAGTCCCAGCACTCTGGAGGTAGAGGCAAATGGATCTCTGTGAGTTCAAGGCCAGAAGGTTTACACAGTGAGTTCCAGAATAGCTAGAGCTACGCAGAGAGACTCTATCTCAATGCCTGCCCAAAAAAACAAACCTGTTTGCTATTTCAACAACTAAGACAACTTAAAAATAGCCTTCTGCCTGAGATGTCCAGTACAAGTGACAGGTCATAAAGTGCCATCTGTACCTGAGTCTGTGGCTCCGGGCCTTGGTCTCTTCCTCCTGCCAGGAGATGGCTTCACTTTCTTCTGAGTTTTCTACCAAAAAACAAAACAAACCATATAGGTTTTTAATTTAGGAAAAATTCTTTTCCTTGAAATTTAAGGATTAGGGAGACAACATTCTCAAACCACCAACTGATTTTTGCTGCAGTGCTTATTTAGAACTCAACGAAGATTAATAAACAATCTCAGGGCTAGCGGGTCCCCGTACATGAAGCAACACCACTCAGCACACTGGGGTGGTGAAGTTTAACTATGTCTATGGGATTGCCTAAGAGAGGACAGAAATGCAAACCCGCTGAGAAACACTCCTGGCAGGAATCCTGCTTGAGACCCAATTCCTAATGAAGCCTAAAACCAACTCCTGACTGGATCCACTAGGGAGACCACTGGGTTATGCTAAGAGGAATTCCAAGATGACTGGCAGGCAGAATCCCCTCCCTCTTGAAGAAGTGGTGTTGGGAACAGGGCAGGCTCTGCTCCCTGGGTTCTTATTTGTGAGTAAGAACACTTCTGTAACCCGGAGCATCCGGCTGGCTTTGCAGGTGCCATACTTGAGGAGCCCCGTGATCAGCACCTGCAGGGACTGAGGCAGCCCCAACCTCCAAAAAGAAACAAAACAGTCACCTTAGTTTTAAAGCCTCAATGAACTGAATTCTATCAACAACTTGAAAACACTTTAAGAATAAATCCAAGCCCACATGAGATGTCACCACTAACTTTATGGCAATTAGTCATAAAGCAATTACAAACAGAAAAGGTGAGTCCCACTAAGTCAGATATTGGGAAAATGTTTTAGGCTTTCACACTCACCCTAGCACAGGGCAAAAGCAAGCCTGTAATATCAAAACACAGTCACAACATATTTGACCAAGTGAACTAACAAAACGATATTTAAGAACATGAACCAACATACTATACTTCAATTACCTTGAGAACAAATATGACCCATGACCCAATCAAAGTATACACAAAGATTCTGCTTCAGAAAAATCCATCACTGAGCAGGTTTAGGAACACATACACCCTAACAATTAGTGAAAAAAGAGGCCAAGTACTTGAAAAAGAGCAATAGAAATATATGAGAAGGTTTAGAGGAAGGAAAGGGAAAAATGGTGTGATTAGTCTCAAAAATAAAAGAAATAATTTTAAAAAAGAAATTCATCAATGCACCGACATTGTAATTTTCACCAATAGATACAATGGGCATCCACAAATGGCCAGCGTGCAAGCACTAGTTAATTAAAAGGATTGATGCTGTGGGACTCTTAGCAGATGGCAAGGAGAGCCCAGGGAAGAACCGTGGAATGCACCTCAGGACAGGTGCTATTCTGGGTTATGGGATTGTAGATAAATTTATCTTCCTTTCTAGATCTTCCAGGTTTTTCTAAAAGAAACACTGCTTTCTGTGATAAAAGCGCTAAACCTATTTTTAAAATAAGACAAACTCTTTTATTCCCTCCTTCATCTTTTTAATGAGCTCTTCTCTCTCCGAGGGTGGACGGCAAGCACTGCTCACCAGTTGACTTTGGGTGGCTGGAGTCTCTTCTACAGCAGGGGACGGAGCGCTGTGGAGTCTTGTCCTCCTGGGAGTGACCGCCTCCGCTGGCCTCTCAGGGGGTGACGAGGCTGCAGAAGCAGCCTGGGGCTGTCGTGACCTTCGTCCTTCTGCAGAAGCCATTCTCCTCACGTCGTGTTCAGAGCTGTCAGACTCACCACTGATCGGCTCCAGCTTTCTCTTTGGCTATGAAGGTAACAGCATGCTAGTTTAGAAAATTCAAATCATGCGATTCTTCTATCGTCAGGGAACTGAGTAGTTCCTGTTTCTCATTTATAAACATAGCTGATCGTGACATGTAGCAGCCAGTGTGACCAGGATGCTGCCTAACTCTCTGCCTTTGTGAACCACAAGCTGAACACAGGATCAGACGCTACAGAAACAGACTGGGTAAAGAGAGACCTGAAAATTCTTTCTTAATCTTCAGATAGAAAACTATCCTTCCTGGGCTGGTCTGATACGCAGCAGGGAGAGGTACTTGCCACCAGGACTGGTGGTCTGAGTCAATCCTGAGACCTGCGGGCTGCAAGTGAAGACCGGCTCCCACAGGCTGGCCTCTGACCTGCATACTCAGATCCATATACATGCCCACATATGTACAGATGTATATACATACATACATACATACATACATACACAAAATAAAGGAATACAACTTATTTTTAAAACTTCCTTTACTTCTAAGGCATTTCTGATTTAAAAAGCACTGCTACAGGACATTTTTCTCTGTTTGCATCTACTCCAGTAAAGCGGAACGTATCTTACAATTAAGACAGAAGGCGGAACACTCCCCATACCTTTTTTGCGCTGACTTTTATAGACTCATTTCCACTCGCTTCATTTTCAGAGGGCTTCAAGCTGTGCCAAACAACAAGCCGTCAGTCAGTATCTCATGCGTAAGGTTTTCTACTGGATGAATACAAGCTGAAGGAACTGAGTTTTCTACCTTGTGGGCGGGTCTGTCACCTTTGATTGACTGCCCATTTCCCATGTGTGCTCACTCACATCAGTTTTTCCTAGGCAAGTGAGTAATTGTGGTCCAGAGTGGTCAAGTCTGAGAACTTCCTCCAAGTCACTGCTCCCAACACTGTGGGGCATCACTAGGCCCATCACTGGGATAATGCCTACTGTGTGTAGAACACAGGAGACCCTGTGCTAATTTAGAGTCTTGGGTAGGTGGACACAGGCAGACTGGGCAGTGGAAGATTTAAGAACAACAACCAAAGCTACATGCTTTGGACCCAGCAGAGATGGCCTCAGATGCAGGGCCTCTCCATGACACACCAGCTATCCAGGAGGCTGGGGAGGGACAGAGGAAAGAAGGGAAAGAGGGAGAGATAGAGGGAGAGAAAAGAGGCAGGGATGCAAAAACAAAACAGTTGGCAAAGGTACCAAAGATCACTGAGGCCTGGTGCCCTGGGACATTCTAAGCTCTCTCCATGCCTCCCCCAGCCCTGACTTTCTTTTGTACTTCTATGCAAGCCCTGCCTTACTTTGCTAAGGCCTTCCCTTAGCGACAATGCCATTAGCATCTCCCCACCCCCACCCCCCACACACCCATCAATCACTGACTATGAAGGAACCTCAGAGCAGCCCAAATGGCAGCTATTCTCCAGCATCACCCAGACCTACTGCTGTGTGTCTGGACTACGCCTCACACCCATCCACTTCCCTTCGTCCCTGAGATAACTGGCCACCCTCCCCATCCCTACCTTGAAAACATGTTGCCACTGGTCTCTCAAATGCCCCTCTTACCCACGTAAAAAGCTGGCTCTAACCCCAGTGCTCACTAGTGTGGAGAGAGGAGGCCCCCAGGAGCTCCTGGCCTGCCAGTCTGGCTGAATTCATGAGGTCCAGGTTCATTAGACTATGTCTCACAAAATTAAGGTAGAAAGCCATAGAGGAGGACACTCAGGACACTCCTCTACCCCCCCCCCTCTCTCTCTCACACTCACACTCACACAGAGAGCTTAATGTAAGAAGTATAATTAACTACAACAGATAAAATGATAAAATGAAAGGCCCTGTTTATAGTAATTACCAAACAAACAAAAATGTTAATAACTAAACTTGGAATAAACCCAAGAAAGATTTAAAATCTAAATAATAATTTAATAACTTAAGACATCACTAAAGGATACAGAGCCTTTGAGCCCATGAACAGATACTGGCTCATCACCACAGATACCAGCCCCTCTAGATTCACTGAAAAACTGTAACCCAACTAAAGAGGCAACACACTAAGATAACTAGGTGCCAATCATAATTATAAGTAATAACAATTACAGAAAATTATGTTGCTGTATACCAGTTAGAGCTTTGGAGGACAATCATAATAATCTGACTCAAAAGATCCTGAAATGACTAGTTTTCTTAGCTTCTATAAAAAACAACTGCTTAAGGGCTGGAGATGGCTCAGCCGTTTGGAGCACTTGCTCTCCCCAGGCCCTGAGTTCAGTTCCAGGCTCTCACGTCAGGTGATATAGAACCATCTGTAACTCTGGCTCCGGGGATGCGCCGCCGCCAGGGATGCGCCCTCTCTAGGCTCCTCAGGCACCTGTGCTCACTTGCACACACCCACACATAACTCTCACAAACAAGCAAACAAACGGAAAACCCCAGCAGCTTGAGGTCGAGCCGTACTTTCTGCCCTCCTTTCCTCTGTGGGTGGCTGGGGAGGTGGAGGACACACAGTGTTTGGACAGCTCCTCTTCTGTGTAGATAGCAGTACTGTGCAAAGGGGGGTCTGCAAAGACAAAAACACCATATTTTGTTTGTTTAAATGGCCGAAAAAGTCAAAGTTAGTTCCATAGGCTACTTCCAAATAGTTTTATCTTCTACCTTGGTAATAGAAAACCTTATTGCCAATAAGGTTTTCAGAGGCTGGAGAGGTGGCTCAGTGTTTGAGAGCACTTGCTCTTGCCAAGGAACTTGACTTGATTCCCAGAACCCACATGGTAGCTTATAATGTTCTATAACTCCAATTCCAGGACACCCAAGGCCCTCTCCTGGCTTCCATGGACACTATGCATGCACATGGTACAGCCATACATGCAAAATACTCATACTCACAAAATAAATCCAAACAAAGCTTTTAAAAATAATGTTGTCAAATCATTGATCTGTATTCTCACGTATATTAATAGACATGTTTTCAGAACACAAGATGAGCACGGATAGGACCTAACATGGCCTTTCTTCACCACCATGTGTTAGCATACCCGGGCGGCCGCTGCACTAGTTATCAACCGCTCCGGCTTACAGTGTGCATCTCCCTGGCTTCATTTAGCCGGCAATGACTGCGAGCATGAATGCCGTCCTACAGAGATGTCATCCTCTCACCCTGTCCTGTCAGGCTCGCCCAGACTGCAAGAGCTTTTACCCTAGAGCAATAGGTAGGGCGGCAGGGACAGGAGATGCCCAGGCCACTCCTACCTCCTCGAGAAAGACAGTAAGAAGACCGCACTATGGGGAGGGAGAAACGGCAGGGATGGAAAATCTGAGGGGACAAGAGAGGTGCCGAGTCCTCCCACACTTATGTTGCTACAGGAGAGATGGGAAGACCCAAGCAACCATTGTTCTCAAATGTTAGCATGAGGTACAAACTTAATAACCTTCTTCCCAAAATAAACAGCAGCTTGAATACTGAGCATGTCGACTGTATGACTTTAAGACTGATACAACATTCCATGATGCTCTCAATGGTATTTATTTATTCTATAGCCGGGGTGGTCATCAGCGGATGCACAAAGACAAGTCAATCTTGAATTTCCACAAGTAGTCAGCTTTAGCAACTTATAACAATAAAAGACAAAATATTCTAAACATGGGTGATATCCAAAAAGACATTTCTTCAGTAAAGATTTACAACTGATTGAGAGCACATCAAGAACACCCGTGACATCATTACAGAAACATACATGCAACCGTGAGACACACTTCACATCCCTTAGATAACTATAACCAGGAAAAGAGAGGAGAGAAACGAGGAAAAAGGGAGAAAGAAAATGAGAGAAAGAAAAGAAAGTCAAAACTAACAAGCCTATGACCCATGCATGCCAATGGTAAGACACAAAATGTGGCAGCCACTGTGGGAAACAGCACCAAGGATTCCTCAGAAACATAAGCCTACCACAGTATAACCCACATACAGCCCAGGGATCCACACATACCCCAGGGATCTTATCTCACCTGCACGCAAGTGAGAACAGGGATTCTGGGACATCTGCACACCAAATCTCCACTGGCACACGAGTGGACAATGAATTCAGCTTTCTGTTTTTGTTGGTAGCCCAGGCTATGTATTCATGTAGCCCAGGCTGTGTACTGAGAATGACTTTTGGCCTCTGAATTTACTGCTTCCACCTCCCAAGGACTATGATTACAATGTGCCACCACTTGATTTCAAGTTTACAAAGACAGTCCATATGCCAGACCCTGGGCTCAATCTACCACAGACACAAAACAAGACAATGGGCAGTTTGGAAACATGATGAGAGAGATCAACCAAAAGGCAAGAAGCCAAACGAAATTAGGCAGTCACAAGAGGACAAGTGTGTCGGGCAGTTTTATAACAACTGAACACAAGCAAAAGTCATGAGAGAAGGGAGCTTCAATGTAGAAAACGTGTCCGTAAGATCCCACTGCAGTCAAGCCTGTAGGGCATTTTCTCAGTTATTGATAGGGGAGAGCTTGGCCCATGGTGGGTGGTGACATCCCCTGGGCTGGTAGTCCTGGTTTCTATAAGAAAGCAGGATGAGCAAGCTATGAGGAGCAAGCCAGTTAGAAGCACCACTCCATGGCCTCTGCATCAGCTCCTACCTCCAGGTTTCGGTCCTATTTGAGTTCCTGTCCTGACTTCCTTTGATGAGGAGGAAATGTAAGCTGAATAAACCCTTTCCACCCCACATAACTTTGGCCATGGTGTTTCATCAGTCATAGTAAACCTAAGACAATAAGTATCTTCCTCTAATGTGAGGTTCTCAGAGTAGTCTAATTCACAGAGCAGTTGCCAGGGGTGGGCTGAGACAGCAGGGAGCTGTTTAAAAGCTACAGAGTCCGAGTTAAGAAAACTGAAAGTCTGGAGAGGAATGCTAAGAAGGGGTTCACCATCACATTCACCAACGTCAATGGATTGAGCTACCACAGAACTGCTCACTTAAAACTGGTCTGGTCTACGGAGTGAGTTCCAAGACAGTCAGGGCTACACAGAGAAATCCTGTCTCAAAAAACCTAAATAAATGGATAAATATAGATAGATAGATAGATAGATAGATAGATAGATAGATAGATAGATAGATAGTAAATTTTATGTTCTACATCTACTCTCTGTGCATACAACACTACAATGAGACATTATTTTATACTCACTAGGCTGGCTAGAATAAAAAAGACAGATCGACTGTTAATACCAGAGTTGCTATAGACTCAACAATTCTCCTAAGCGTATGTCTCAGAGAACTCAACAGATGTCCACACACACCATCCACACCCACGTGGAAAAAACTTGACCATGAGTGTTCACAGCAGCACTGTGATCAAGAAAAAGAAAAAAAACAAAAAAACAAAAAAAAACAAAGCCAACTGAGCACGACTTGAGTCATAAAATGTAAGGATGAAGTAAGTGCACATGCACACTATAGCCTTGAAAACGTGCTGCTAACTCATAGAATCCCACCAGAACGGGATAGCTGCTATATGATTCTATACACAGGAAATGTCAAAAGAGAAGACTCCATAGAAACTGGAAGTAAACATATGGTGTCCAGGGATCAAAGCAAGGGAGAGGGGGCTGACTGGTGTCAGGGGGTTTCTTCTAGGCTGAAAATGTTCTGGAATTAGATAGTGAAGATGACCACACAACTCTTGTTAACTAAGCGTTGTTGTTTCCAGTCATGAATAGGGACTTAGAACACTGACCGAAGGTTTCGTACGGTTCCTCTTCTTCCTCGAGTTCTCCCAGTATGTTTGAGACGTCAGAACAATTAGAAAAGTCAAACACGTCCTTGACCTTGGGCTTGGCCTTGGGCTTTTGGCCAGCGTTCTGAAAGTGAATGAAAGCAATCACTGAACCAGCAACCGCTGTACAGTTGAACTCCCTCCTAGCGGCCCTCTAGCAAGTCCTGAAGCCCGTGGAAACACCTAGTGCTTCTTGATCCACGGACTACTCTGATGATCAAAGGCAGGGTTGGGTAAACCATTTCAATGGAGACTAGACCTCTAGGCTCCGGGGGCCACTAGAATTCTGTGCTATTACATACAGAAGCAGATATTGATGACAGGAAGGAATGAACATGACTATGTTTCAGCAGAACTTGTCTGAGAATTTCCTATAATTTTTATAGGTCATTCTAAGACAACGTTTTTTGGTTTTTTTGATTTATTTTTGTTTTTTTGAGACAGGGTTTCACTGTGTATGCAGGCTGGCCTCAAACTCAACTCCCAGAAGTCCTCCCAAGTGCTAGGATTATAAACAGTTGGGAGCCATCATGTCCACCCTATTTAAATCATTTTAGAATGCAAACAAACCAAACCAATTAAATTCCCAACATTCTTAGTTCACAAGGCTGTACAAAGACAGATGGCAGGCTACATTTGGCCCACAGGGTATCATTTACCTAAATCCTTGGTATAGGGGAAGCTATGATCCCCTCCCCAGAAAAAGGACACATGTCCAAGAGCTCATAAGCAGTTTAGAATGCACATCGGGGTGAAGCCTCCTCCCTATAAGACAGTAACTAAGGCTTCCAGTTCAATCTAGTTCAATACATAGAGTAAATCCTAAATCCTGATGAGAGACCAAAAAACAAGAAAATCTTCTACAGTAGCTTACAAACTACAAGACGATATTATTACTAACAGATAAGAAAAGTCTGGAAGATATGAAGAATATGCAAATATGTCTGGCAGACAAAATTCTCAGCCTCGGGGAGAGCCTCATTCACGGAATGCTATATGGAGAGATGCCAAGAAACAGCAGAAGGGTTTGCTGTCAAGCCAAAGAAGCATCATCAGATGCATGCAGAGAATAACCATTCCAGACACTGGCGTGGGGAATTCCCCCTGGGCACTGTGGCTTCTAGACACGCTGAGCAATGGTGGCCAGGAGAAAGGAGCAAGGTCTCCAGGGAGTATGCCAGGCAGTCTCCACAATGCAGGAGCATTATCCAAGGCTAGAGTCAGCTCAGCAGGGCAGGGAGCCTGAGACAGAGAAAGCCAGGGACAGACAAGAAGGGCAAAGGCGCTCTGAAGGGCCAACCCTGAACCTGAAAAGCAAGCGCCCTCATCACACTAACTTGAAATGGCATTGGATAAGATTTTGAAATTAGCAATCAAGAGTGTTACACAAATGCACTTGTTTTTAACATGCATTTCCTGAAGAAAAATAAAACTATATATGAACCAAGAGGAATACTATAAACCCGCATGCAGCTGTTAAAAAACCGTAGCACGGAGAAACTGCTGTAAGTGAAAAAAATGACGTTTCAGAACATTATAAAGCTTTTACAAATGATGTGATGTCAAATATCTGAATAAAAATAGAAACTAGATTCAGAAGAAAAGATGGTTCTAAAATGTTAACGAAGTTCCTTTTTTCCATCATTCTGGATAAAACACATCTTAAAGTTGCTATAAAAAAAGTTTATCAAGTGTAGAAGAGGAGGCTAAGGTATCAATGGTGGCCCAGCACTTTGGAGGCAGATGCAGGTGGATTTCTGTGAGTTCAAGGCCTAGACTGGTCTACAGAGTGAGTTCCAGGACAGTCAAGGGTATAGAGAAACCTTGTTGGGGGTAGAGGGGGACAGAAAAGAAAAAAAGAAAAAAAAATGTTTGTTAAGTCTAAGCTGTGGTGGCGCACGCCTTTAATCCCAGCACTTGGGATGCAGAGGCAGGCAGATTTCTGAGTTCGAGGTCAGCCTTGTCTACAGAGTGAGTTCCAGGACAGCCAGGGCTACACAGAGAAACCCTGTCTCGAAAAAAACAAAACAAAACAAAAAACAAAAACAAAAAGAGAAGTCTACAAAAATGTCATTCCCACAAAATGATAGCTTTGCTCTAATGGCTTATTAAAAAAAATGACAGTAACAAAGATTGCCTACCTGTTTCCTGGAATACGTGCTTCTCAGAGTGTTCTTTGAACGTTTTGCACTATTAAAACACAGATGACAAAATTTTACAAAGGAAATTAGCAAACATTTTAAGCAGCCAGGAAAGTAAACTGTAATCCTTCCCAGGCTCACCTTTCCAAATTATCTTCATCAACACTAGCCCAGCATAGCTGAATTGATGGCAATAAACCACTGGGGGGGTGGGAGTGGGGGAGAAGGGTGCCTATCACTTTGTAAACCATCTCAGCTGTATTAGGTTACAACATCAAAGATTTACCATCACCCACAGTCCTAGCATCTAATACCCCTGTAACTCTGGATGGGGGCCGGGATTGCCTATTTCTAGCCAACTCTGGCTTTAGTTGATTCTCAGACCTGTACAGCGTTTGCTTTGTGACAAACAAAGCTACAGACTGTGATTCTGTGTTCAGAAATCCGAAGTGACTTCTGAATGACCCCTTGAAACAGAAGTAGGTGGGAAAACCTGGAAGCATAAATTGCTTAGCCTGAATTCTTTCTACCTGTTTCTTGTGTGTGCTCCTTAACCAGAGAAATTTCCTTCTGGCTTTGGGCTGGAGTCCTGGAGCAGTTTCCGAATGAAGGAAATCTCTATGATAACCATTTATATAACTTCTGCTGTATGCACCCATGTGTTTTAGGAGTGATGGATGAAGAGATTTCATAAATTTCAAACCTCAAGATGTTGAAACAACAAAAACCACTGTTTTAGCAGATCAAGTTTTAAGCTCCTTTCCCTTGCACACACCTTTAATCTCAGCATTTGGGAGGCAGAGGCAGTTGATCTCTGAGTTTAAGGCCAGCCTGGTACAGAATGAGCTCCAGGACAGCCAGGGCTACAGAGAAATTCTGTCTCGAAAAACCAGAAAATTTAAAAGCACAAACCAGCATGCCCTGATAAGCTACTTTGCACTGGTCATTACGTTTTTTATTCTTCCTCCCCAATGCTCTCCGAGTGTGGATTCCCCCACCATCTGTGTCCTGTGGTAGCTACCATCTTCCATAGGTAATCTTCCCACCGAAGACCTCCTAAGCAGAGGAGACCTTTCTATCCAAATCTCTACCAGGCTTTCGATGCGCGCCAGACACGCCCAGTAGATCCTTCTCCAGGAATTGACTGAACTAACCTTCCAGAGCATCTTGGTAACCTTTTTACAGACGCACTTCTCTTTATAATAAAAAGATACATGACGCACCTGAATGTCCTTTAGGCATTCGGCAAGGCCAGCCCAACCCCAAGAGGCTGCTTGGTCCCTCGCTAGAGATTTGGTTTGACTTCAGACACCGTGTTTTCCATTACGAAAACAGCTGGGTCTTGGAAACAAAAAAGCAATGACAACAGACCAGAAGTGATTAATGGTCAATATCTGCTTGTCACATGAAGCGACGCTGGTGTCTGAGTTCCTCTGCCACACAGCTTGACTCCTGGAACTCTTATCTCCTCACAGCTCTAGGACCCGGGGATGTGGGAATCGAGGCCGGGTCAGCGAGTCTCTGGGACAGGTTGAGCCCATCCCGGGCGGATTTCGGGGCGGCAGCACTTACCCCGGGTCCCTCGAGTATCTCAAACTTCTCCGTGCCGCCATCCTACCGCTCCCAAAGCCAGGGACGCCAAAACTCGCGCCTAGCCTGCCTTGCTCTGAACAGCCAATCAGAGCCTAGTCCTCTTATGCTCCACCTCTTCCGGGGAGGACCCAGAGAGCCGCCTGGGCGAAAGCACAATGAAATCTAGGCCTGGATAAGACCCCGCAGCGGAGCGGAGTCCGAAACAACCGGCTTAGCTGCTCTGGGCTGTCTCTCCGGCTCGAGCTCCGTCACCGTTCCGTAAATTTAGAACTCCCGGACCTCATGGGCGGGGAAATGACCCGGAGCTGCTGTGGGTATGGGTGGACCCGAGCCAGCCGCCAGCTGATTCAAACTCTTGGGCTTCCGGGCTGGTTGTTAGTTGATGGACAACTGTCAAATCCTTCGCATTGCAAATGAAGGTACTGCTTTGAGCTCCCTGTAGTAGCTAACTGTTGGACGTGACACGTTATTTGTCCTCCCTTTTAGGTTCTTTGTAAACCCGGAAAATCCCTTCTGGATCCATACTCAGGATTCTTTTGTTTTTAAATTTTTCTTGTGGTACAAAAGAGTGAAAAATTGATTTAAAGGGATCAAAGATGTAAGAGGTGAGACAGCGAAACTCAGAAAACTGAGTCAAAACGTTGGACTTGGCAATGATTCTTTTTTAAGATTTATGTGTATAAATGTTTTGCGCGCACACACACACACACACACACACATATGGACCTCACGTGTGTCTGGGCCCTGTGGAGGTCAGAAGAGGGCATCAGATACCCTGAAACTGGAGTTACAGATGATTGTGAGCCCAGGAATCGAACTGGGGGTGGGGGGAGTCTTTGGCAAGAGGCTCCAAATGGCCGAGTCATCTCTCCATCCCCAACAATGATTTCTTGATTAACCTAAAGCACAGTGATGACAAGAAATGCTAGGCTAGTGACGATGTGAGAGATAGTTGTTGGTACAAAAAGGTGGATGTATTTAAACACTTAAAAATAATTAGAATGAAACAGAAATGTCCAATTTTATGTTATATATTTTATCACAATAAAAGTATGCATACAAACCAGGCAGTGGTGGCGCATGCCTGTAATCCCAGCATAGGTAGAAGCAGCTGGCCTGGTCTACAAAGTCAGTTCCGGGACTGCCAAGTCTACACAAAGAAACCCAGTCTTGAACAAAGGGTATTTAACACTGTAAAAACAAAACACAAGCACTTATATTACTGAATTAGGGCATAAAATGTTATAGTTCTCAGACTCTTCCATGAATGGTCCTTTTCCCAACCATATGGTTTTTTATTTGTTTTTAGCATTTTTATGCTTCTCAGCCTTGATATGCCCCCTGTGTATAATCATTGTATATTTCTATCTCTATAAATAATGTTTGGTAGTTTTTCTGCAAGTACCCTAACCAAAGCCATTATGTTAAAGTGTCCACATCTGCATGCAGCTGTAGTTCATTCACCACGTTGCCTTTGGAATTCATTAAGTAACTATTTGTATCATTGTTATACTACTGTGCTATGGATACTCAGTTATTTCCATTCACTCTTCCCACCAGCACATCACTACACACACATGTGCACAACTCCAGGGCAGGAGTCTGTCAGTGTCTAGGGACAGTCAGTAGAGATACCACTATGTAAGATGTAGTCATGGCCAGCTTTTCATGATACCAGTTTTTGTACATTGTTTTGTGAACTGTAGACTGCTTTATTCACCCCTCCCTCAGTCTGCACACTTGATAAGTTTGAAGGAGTTCTACATCACCTATCTACTGAGATGAAATGCTTGTGTTTATGGTTTGTGTTTCCCTCAAGCAAACTGTCTACTCATTGCTTATAGCTTATTCCTGTTTCCTCTTCAGTGAAATGTGTGTCCACAATTACCCAGAAATCATCTGGGTGACTGCCATAGAAGGACAAATCACCTTGAGGGTATTGCAGGAAGTTCCTCATGGATGGGTAGAAACGGGCTTCCTGGAAGCAGAGAAAATTGGCCTACTTAAGAGAGTGGAGGTAGCTCCATTTTCTGGGAAGAGAGATGTGGATGAACCTTTTATGCTTTTATGCTTTGTAGTTATGAACAAAAGAAACCACTCAGGTGCTAAAACAGGAAGGAGATTCCTCCCTCAGTGGAAACAAGTAAAACTCAACCAAATAGGTTTAAATCATTAAAGTTCTGAGTTTGTGTCACCGAGAAGTCCAAGGATAGGATGCCTGTCACACTGCTTTCTCAATTCGATCCCGAGGTTTGAGAGCTCACTGGAGTACTGGGGACATTTTCTTGACTTCTGAGGTCAACCTTAACCTCAGACTGGGTTCTATACCACCACCACCATCACTACCACCACAGCCTCCACCATCACTACCACCACCATCACCACCACCACCACCACCACCACAGCCTCCACCATCACCACCACCACACCCTCCACCACCACCACCACAGCCTCCACCATCACCATCACCACCACCACCACCACCACCACAGCCTCCACCATCACCACCACCCACCACAACCTCCTCCAGCTGGATTTACTGTGACCCAGTCACTGTTCTAAGTGTTTCATTTCTATCAGCCCATTGAATGCTCTAAGTAACCCTCTGTGGTGGGCACCATAACTCGTTTTACATCTATCAACACTAAGGAACAGCACCATCAATAGCTAATGCATCTGCCTGTGTTTGCTTGACCCAGAGAGCTGGATCAGGTCTGTACCTGGCAGATATGCTGTGTCTCAGGTTTGAATTCCACCATTCATTCATTCAGTGTGAAAGCCCAGACTCCTCAGGAAACAGCCCGACATACATGTGCCCATCTATGTCTCTCGAGTTTTTCATGGGCCCTGCCTGCATGTTAGGCAAGGACCCTACAATGGTGTTACCTCCCAGGCCCCCCCCTTTTTTTCCTTTTAATTTGAAATGTATCCTCACCTAAGTTGCTCAAACTGTCTTTGAACTTGTGATCCTCCTGCCTCTGCCTCCAGACTAGCTGGGATTAGAGGCTTGGACCACCAAGCCAAGTCAGAGTACTAATTGAAATGTTAGTTATAAACAAATAGCATTTATGGGCGCATAGACATGTAAACATTAACAATCATGCTACTCAAAGCCAATTCTTGTGGCTGAGGATAGACAATCTTCTTCTTAACCTCCTGAAATCACAAAGATTCCCACAGGAACTGGGTACTAGGTATGAAACGGGGAAATAGAGACAGACAATTCAAGCTGGTCACAGGAAAACTAAAATCCCCATCTATGTATTTGAACACCTGGCCTCAGCTTTGCTTCACTCTGGGATGCTAATTCTCATCAACATCCACAGAGTCCAGTGCATCTCAGGTTGAGGGAGCGTAGAACAGAGGGCAGGAGCTCTTAGGTGATGTCTAGGGTGGTCATGGCATGGCTAAGGCAGGCCAGTGTAGAGCACAGACTCCTGGTTAGCTCTAGCTGATTGTATGGAAGAGCAGGCTTAGCAATTCAACCTGGAAACATGATTTAAAACTTTCTATTGGCTGTTGTGTGTTGATGATGGAAACCAGGGTGCCTGCCTGAGCTTCCCAACAGGTAAAGCCAAGGTGCAGCCCAGCCCAGCTTAGGGTAGGAAGAGAAGGACAGAAGAGCTCACCCGTCCTAAGGCATTAGCAGAAATGAAGATGTCACAAGGTGGCTGATGAGCGGAAGAGTCAGGCGAGGGGAGGAGCTACAGCCAAGGAGGGTCCAACCCCGAGAAAGGATTCAACCATCAGCACCATCCATGAGGGGAATGATGGACTGTGTTGTAGGGAGGCCATGGCCAGTGTTTTCTAGTTCAGCGTGGCAGCTGTGTTGGGCTGTGCCTCTCCCACCACTGTCTGCCTTCGGTAACCGGCTGAATTCACCAGCCTTGATGCACAGTAGCTCATGGGTAATGACTGAAAGTTCATGTTAAGCGGGGAGGGGGCTAAGAGTGGAAAGGAGGCAGAGGACCCAGAGGTGGAGACAGTGGTATCGCCTCAGTCCAGGGTGACCTGGAACAATGGGAGGAGGCTTTAATGACATCTCAGAAAAGGTTACTGTGAGACGAGTTAAGGGGTTTAAATCATATATATTCGTGTTTAGAAAATTGTAGAAAAGGGTGTTGCTATTATTATACAAAGGAAAATAAGTCGAGTCTCTCAATGTGTGCTTATTAATCCTAACGATTGAGAGAGTGACGCAGGAGAATCCCAAGCCTTACACCTGCCGGAGCTACAGAGCAAGGGTGTATCACAAAACAGAGCCAGTCAGGCAAGGTGGGGCACACCTTTAATCCCAGCACTCAGGAGGTGGAGACAGATGGATTTCTATGATTTCAAGGCCAACCTGATTGATACAATAAGTTCCAGGTGACAGGAGGAGATAGCTATATATTAAGATCCTATCCATAAGAAGAAAGGAGGAAGAAAGAAAGAACTAAAAACAATTAAAAGCGAAACAACAGACACCATAAAGCCCCTTGAATGATCAGGATAAACTGAGTGCGTGGGGACTGGGGTACTTCCTCATGAAAACTCCTCTTACCTGGAGAGTCGTCTGATGTATACATCGGTCCACATCCTGAATTTGTAGCGGATGTTTAAATGGTGCTTGTTATTTCCCCTTTAGGACTATGAGGATAATAAGAACATGGGGACACTAGGCAGGACACTGAAGGGCAGAAAACAGTCGTCGGATTGTCTGCTCAGCAGTGTCCACTAGAGGGCAGAAAAAGAAAGGGACTGGAGACTTCCAACTGTGACTGGAGACCTGAGCTGCTTCCACCAAAAACTCCACTTAAGGACTGATGTTGCTTAACTCTTTCTCCCCTTTACATGAATTCGAGTCTTCCATAGTTTAGGAAAGACCTTCCTGCTACTGTCTCGTTAAAAGTCTGATCTCCTTTCATCACACACACACACACACACACACACACACACTTTCATCTCTTTCACACACAGAGACATATATGTGTGTGTGTGTGTGTGTGTGTGTGTATGAAACTTTATTTATCGGGTGTAATATAGCCATGCTAGCCTTGGCCTCCCTGCCATGGCTGAGATGTCTTTGAGGTCCTGAGCCTCTGGCCTCAACCAGAGTCTGGTTTTATACCATGGAAATGAAGAGAGGACCACCAAATTTCCTGGTCTGTTATTTATCTTCCTACAGCACTTCCTCAACATCGGGTAGGCACCAGACTTCCAGTCTCACAAATAAAGGTTGTTATCTGTTTCAAACAGACCAACGGCTGGCTGAAGGTCTAGAGCTGTGACATTGCAAAACAAGTTGCAGTCCTTAGGAGAGCCAGGGAGGCAGGGGCACTTGCCCATGGTTGTTCTCTTTAAGAGGCAAGGAAGAGGTGACATTCAGTGTCTTAAAATTAGAGGGCAGAAAGATGCTTACATTACACCCAATAGCTGGGATCCTAGACTCCTTCATGTGTCACATGCTTACCAATAGCCACACCTCCCACCACCCCAAAAAAACCTTATTTGCTGTGTAACTAACATTGGCCTACTTTTTTCAGACCTAACTGGCACCATGCCAGCCCACATGGCTAAATTAATCAGACCAGAAGTTTGAGATCTCACATGTTTCAGATTCCATTCCCAGCACCCTGGAGTGTTGGGAGGGACTGCAGATGGAACCCCGGTGGGAGAAACTCCACCCAAATCCAGGGTTTCTCTAGCCTCATAGTAGCCTACTCTCTGGTTTCCGACCATTGTATTAGAATCCAAGCTGATATAAAAGAATCAAGGAAGTACAAAAGTAGACAGGAAAGGGATAGGAAAAGGGCAAGACTTTCCTGGGAAATAAGGAGAGAAAAGCAAAATAAAAATAAGGATAAAAAGACAATCTCTGCAGTAGAGGGGTCTCCACAGTGCTACTGCTAGCTATGGCCAGGACCTTCTGGGTCAGGAGATGTAGCTTACTAAGAAAGCACTTGCCTGGCATGCACAAAGCCCTGGGCTCAATCCCCAGCACTTCAACTTAGCAGGAAACTAACTATTTAACGTTTTCAATAACCTTGCTCATTGTGACAGGACTTTTGATTAGCCTGAGACTGTGCAGGGCTAAATGGTCCCTGGCAGTTTTCCTCAGTAACTCTTTCTGCAGCCAGACCTGCTGCTGCTCATCTGTAAAGCCAACACTGGGAAGGTAGAAGCAGGTAGATCTCAGTGAGCGCCAGCTAGCCTGTTCTAACAGTGAGTTCCAGGTCATCTAGAGGGACACTGGAAGACCCTGTCTCAAACATAAACAAACAAATTAAAACTAACAAATAAAACATACAAGCCAACTCTGTGTTCAGCCCAGAATGTGAATAGCCAGATGGCATGAGGTACCACCAGCAAATGGCTTCTTGGTTGACACATGACACCCTCATTGTTTTCAGTGGGAGGATGTGGCTTCTTTCCCCACTATGTTATGTACCTCATGGCCAGCAGCACCCCACAACCCTTTAACCTTGTTAGTATAAAAGAAGACCACAATGCCATTCCCAGTCTCTCCACTGCCGTGACACAAGCAGTCCTTTCTCTGAGCTTGCAAAACTGTAGCTATCCTGGAGGAAGCGACATCCATGCTCTGAATGATTATATATATACATATATGTACACACACACACACACACACACACACACACACTCACATACATACCTAGGACATGATTGTTCCTAGGTTTGGTGGAGAAGAAAGTTTATTTTAAATATAAGGAGAGTATCCCAGGACACATCTGGGAGAATCCAGAGTGAATGTGACCAGACTGACTGGGCCATGTGGGGAGAGGGGGAGGGGAAGGGAAAGGAGAGGAAGGGGAACCTGGTAGCAGCCAAGAGGCAAAGGTACAAACAGGGCAGGTAATTAAAATGTCTGGATTATATAGGGAAGAGCCTCTGGGAAAGAAAGGGTTATAGAATTCAGGGTAAGGGGTGAGGTAAGCCAGCCATACCCTGTAACAAGTAGGGATTGAGGGATGCTGGGAGAACTTGGAGGCCAGGTCTACTTTGATATGTTAACTAGACCCCTCACCACTTACTTTGTCCAGGGTTTGAAACATAATACAATCCTATGTAACTAATGAAGTGGGTGTCAAGACAAAGTGGGAGGCAAGACAAAGCAAAGGCTGTGCTGGAAGCAACAGTGTAATGCATTCTGGGAACTGAAGTAAGTTCAGCATGGCTGGAGCAGAGCTGACTCAGTGGCAAAAGATGAAGCTGGAGGCAAGTGTAGAATAGTGTCCTCCATTTCTTCACTCCCACAGTCCAGGGCAGAGACTAGCAACATTATCACCCAAGCTCCACAGGAGCGCAGAACTCTCATGCTGGGAATCTGACCCGGGACAGATGGCTGAGGCACATATTTTAACTTCCTCTGTGGACCTGACCTCCAGGTTCTCCCAGCATCCCTCAGTTCCTAAGAGTTACAAGGAATACCTAGCCTTAGACCCTGAACTTTCCAACCAAGGGGCTGGACTTCCCTCCCTGAGAAGCTCTTTCCTATAAAATGCAGACATTTGGATCTCTCTCCTCTCTTCTGAGAGCACTCTTTTCTCCTCCTGTCTCCCTCCTCAGGGCAACCTCCTGTCTCCCTCCTCAGGGCAACTTCCCTGACCTTGTTACTTGGGACCAGTGAACCTACCCAAGAGCCACTTCCCAATAAACCTGCCTCTTGATGTACTCTAATTTGGCTTAGCGTTAACTTATTTCATCTGTGAAGAATAACTTATTATTCCAGACTTCATGCGCCAGGGTCTTCAATTTCAAGATCATCAAGTGGTGTGATTTACTGTACAATCTGAGATGCCCTCATCTGAGGACATTTGCCAGTTCAGAGTGGAAAGTGATGGGCCTCTGAAAGAATGAACAGGAAAGTCACAGAAAACTAACCATTCTTGCTACAGTGTGAGTCAGCAAAGACCCACAGAGGGGGACAAGGTGGGTAGCTATGGCGGGTGGGTCTGCCCTGGGCTGGGCCTGAATTTTTGCCAAAAGGACATGGCTTCTTTATTAGGGAGACTTCCTAGGGCCACAGGGCTGTCAGGGGGCAGCATCCGTGGCTATGGGAATGCAGGAGAATCAGAAGTGAAAGCCGTTCTGGTTGGCACAGGTTGCCTTAAAGCAGAATGTGAGCAAACTGGTTTCTATCTATGCTTCACACCTGTCATGTGTGCATTGCACCCACCCACCCTTGTGGCAGGGCAATGTTGCCAGGGTTACTCCCATTACACACCCCCGCCCCCTTTGCATAGCCTACACATAAGGCAGGAAGCCGGCCAGAGGCATCTGGAACCCCAGCAGCCTGGTGGCATTGAGGGAGGATGATTCTGATCTGTAAAATTTGGCATTCAGGAGTATTTCCCTTCTCCTGTTAAAAATATCAACACAAAAGAGCTGCTTAGGACTCCTACGCAGCAGATACTTGGGGGAGGGGCTCTACTTTAAGCCAAAACCAGAACATTTCACAACTCAAGAGCATGATACAGAAACAGAATCCATCTGCCAGGGCGTCTCAGAGGGGCCGGGAGAGAGCCGACTCGGTTGATACATGATAATCTCATACAGGCATGAGTTCAGTTGCCAGCACCCACATCAAAAGCATGCGGCGTGTGTTATAATGAGGTGCTTACAGTCTCGGTTTGTAATCCTTCAGATCTGGGCTGGTAAAGACTAGTAAATTTCCCCGACTTGCTAGCCAGCCATTCTAATCTACCCAGTGAACCCCAAGTCCTAGTGAGAGACCCTGAGTTTGGCTTCTGGCTTCCACATGCATAGTTATACAAGTCACACACATGTACACACACATACGTATACACATACACACATACACACATATACACATACACACACATACACATACACACATATATATACATATACACATACACACACATATACATACATACACACATATACACATACACACATATATACATACATATACACATACACACATATACACATGCACACACACACATATACACATATAGACACATATACACATACATACATATACACACATATACACATATTCACACATATACACATACACACATATACACACACACATATACACATACACACATATATACACATATACACACATATACACACATACACACATATACACACATACATATACACACATACACACATATGCACACATTTACACATATACACACATACATACACACACATATACACACATATACATACACATACACACATGCACACACATACACATATACACACATACACATGCATACACATATACACACATATACATACATACACACACACACACACACACACACTTCTTTTGAACAAGTCAAGGTGTAAAAGGGTTAAGAATCCAAAAGAAAAAAATCTAGATGGCTTTTTAAACCAAATACACGCATAATTAATATGGCAGGCCAATTTCCCAAGTACCCCTGCTAAAGAGAAGTATAATGGGAACCAGTATGCATTTCAGCATTATTTGGGGTGAACTGACAGCCGCCAAGCCAGTGAGGGAAGATGACTCGAGGGTCTCATATTCTGCACAGTCCAGGCTAACTTGAAGCCCGGGTTTCTAGCCCATGACAACCTGGAACCTGCATTGGAAGAACAGACTCTGAACTGAGACCTACAGACCACTCCCCTGCAGGTGGACTCACAGCTGTGGGCTCAGTCCATAGCAGATGAGGAGGGGGCTTCGAACTGAAGAACGGGAGGGATGCTCCAGGTCTGGACAGTTTAGACCTGTCGCCATCACCAGCCAAGAAAGACTATCTTTCCTCCAGGGACAGGCTGGTGGGCTCGATTTGGGGGTTGAATGACCCTTTCACAGGGGTTACAGATCAGATATCCCGTGTATCAGCTATTTATAATTCACAACTAGCAAAATTACAGTTATGAAGTAGCAATAAAATAACTTTACAGTGAGGGTCACCACAACATGAGGAACCGTGTTAAAGGGTTGCAGCGTGAGGAAGGGTAAGAACCACTGTCCTAGAAGATAACAGCATGTGTCTTACTGCCCATAAGACTCTGCGAAAGGAACCAGAATCCATGGCATTTGTGTGTCTTCAAGTGACAGTTGTTGCTAATAAAACTGAAAACAGGTGTACTGACATGAGTTCACAGTTCCCAAAGATCCACCAATTCAGAAGAGCACTGAGCTGTGACCAGGACACCAGATGATCAAGGCTCCAGGACTCACCCCCTAGAACGGGACAGCAGGCAGGTGAGATGGGTCCAGAGAGGGCCTCTCGCTGGGCATCTCCACCCTGGACTAATGAGCCAATCTCTCCCAGCCTTACCTTCTCATGCAGAATTGGAATTTATCCTTAACTGATATGGAAACAAATCTTCCTACCCAATCACCACGAAGCTGCTGTATGCAGCGCATGTGGTCTCACCCATGGCCAATGAGTGACATCTCAGCTGTTTCCTCTGCTTAACTAGGTAGGGTTCTGGTCCACTCTTCTGCCCAGGCAGCCGACTTTCCTCCTTCCTGAAAGCATCACTTTCTTCTCTTTCTTGAGGCACTCTCACACATGCTGTTATCTTCTAGGACAGTGGTTCTTACCCTCCCTCACGCTGCAACCCTTTAACACGGTTCCTCATGTTGTGGTGACCCTCAGCCGTAAAGTTATTTTATTGCTACTTCATAACTGTAATTTTGCTAGTTGTGAATTATAAATAGCTGATACACGGGATATCTGATCTGTAACCCCTGTGAAAGGGTCATTCAACCCCCAAAGAAGTCAAGACCCGCTGATTGAGAACCACTGATCTAGTAGCTCCCACTTGAAGGCAGCTACCACTTGTATGTGAAATCGGATCTCTCTCTCTCTCTCTCTCTCTCTCTCTCTCTCTCTCTCTCTCTCTCTCTCTCTCTCTCTCTCCTGCATAGCTGTCCTGCCACCATCTGTTTATCTGATGTCCTTCACAGAAACAAAACAAAAAAACAGACGCCTACTCTTCCTGCCCTGAGATTGTACCTTAATGCCAGACCCTCCCCTACCTCCCTATTCCTTGCTGTCTTTCCTGTATCCCTACCTTCTTCTGCCTTTCAACAACGTAGGAAGAACTGATCCTTCGTCTCCTTGGTTTTCTTTCTTGGCTTCCAGGATGTACATCCAGCTTCTACCTTCCTCCCCCATAGGCGAGTCTCTCCCTTCCTGTTTCCTCCCTTAGTTCCCTTTGAAACATCAGGGGCTTCCCAGATCAGTTGGAGACCTTTCTCTATTTCCCGTCTACCCATCATCCCCAGGTTCTCTGGGATTACTCGTAGCTCTAACTCCCTGTGCCAGCTGTGACTACCAGTTCCACATCTGGCTACAGCTCTACAGCTTTATACCCTCAATTGTTTAATAGACTCTTCAAGTGAGATGACTTCAAATCAGAACCCAAAATTACTGCCCATAAGACCAGTGGTTCTTAACCTGTGGGTGGAGACCCCCCCCAGGCCAAAGACCCTTTCATAGGGGTTCAGATATTAACATTTCAATTCACAACAGTTGCAAAATTAGTTATGCAGTAGCAACCAAAAGGATTTTATTGTTGGAGGTCACCACATGAGGAACTGTATTAAAGGGTCACATCATTAGGAAGGTTGAGAACCTCTGTGATAATGATCCCTAAAAGGCCAGATCAATACAACCGTCTTTGCTTAAAGCCTACAGCAATGTGAATTACTCCTTTGCTTCCTTGCCTGTTGCCTGCCTCTCTGAAGCACCTGTTGGCAAGGATCTGGTGGGCAGGGGGGACTGCTCTATCCCTACAGAACCAAACAAGTCCGGTGTGGAGTAATGGCAGATTCGCAGTTACAGGTTGTCATGCACTGAATATCACTTTAAGGAGATGACATCATTGCGTAGACTCCACCCACAACAGGTTCCCAGTAGGTGTGGTTATTGCCATCATCATGGTTGGTGAGTTTCACTGAGACATGTCATGAATCACAGGCTATCTGTAACCCAGCTCTGTGCATATATATATATATAAAATTTTTTTTTTTACCTCACATCCAGGGGCTACTGGATAAGCTGTGGGCTCCCAGTGGATTTGGGGTTGCCAAATTGTACAGAACTTTTGATGGCATAAAAATAGATTAAGGCTCAAGGAGCATTAGCTTCTGTATGATGTTGGAAAACCCACTCTCTAGAACCCTCTAGAACCCGAGGCCACCGGTACCAAAGCAAACCAGTGCCATCCAGCATCCCACCCACTGCTCCTCCCGAAGCTCATTGCTGAAGCACACAAAACCCCCAGCAGTCCATTCTCTTAGCTTTAGCCTATGGGGTCAGACTGGCAGCTCTGTCCAGCATGGGACACTGTTCTTTCTAATCATGTTTCCTTTAGTTGCATCTATATAACCTGGGGATAAAAGCAGAAACCGGCTGAAAAGATAAGTTAATCTGGCTTGTGGTAAACTCCAGAGGTTCTAGTCATTAGTCTATGCA